>NC_092801.1:4503902-4663080 GCF_918797505.1 Bemisia tabaci | reverse complement strand
CTCTTGACGCGTAAATAAATCCCATGATCATTAACACAAACATATTATTGTGGATTAATGTAGTTAAGTACGGATTCAGTCTTAAATTAGCGGTTCCCACTATGAATAGTTAAATTTACCATTATATTAAATTTAAAAATAAAAAATTCAGTGTTACTTTAAATTTATAATCACGACTGGTCGGTTACTACCGCTCCTAATATGACCTTTACTTGTATCCGGACCCCCGATTGCTGCATTACCCGACCACTGGAAATTTAAATATGAAGTGGCAACATCGCTTATAAGAAATGATGTTGATTACGATATACGATCGTCGTAGCAGATCCCTTGTAACATTCCTAACGAAATAGCGCAAAATATAAAACGAGAGCGTTGCTTATACGCAACTAAGTCGATTATGATAGGCGATTTTCGTAACTGTTCGATTACAACGCTACATACGAAAAACGGGAAAAATTTCGTATTATGAATGTGGAAAAAAAAAAAAAAAAAAAGGTAGCTGATATAATTTTCCAAATTACCCCTTGGGTGTCGGGTTATCACGAGCTTCCTCTGGATCTTCAATTTTTGTACTGGACCCGCTCGAAGAGATCCTTTGTTGACGAGACGAGCGCGAGATAGCTCCACGAGCACCAGTAGACGATCGGGTTGCCAACGGCGTAGAAGATCGGTTTGACGATTGTACAGTAGAACTGCAACAACATATCAGAAATACAAACTATTATAATATCTCGTATTATAAATTTTTAGTGCGAATACCACACATAGTCAATATAAACTAAAAAAAAAAAAAACTCCACACACGCATAATCATACCAACAACTATCCTCCTATATTATACCTATATATTTGTACCGGTATATTTGTCTCCTATGGTCGCTCCTACATATATCTGTCATTCATCACCTTATTTTCCCTGTTATCCTTTCCCTTTTTCTTTATAGTATAATTACGTTCATAAAATGTGGTGACCCCGCCGTGATCTCTACGAGATTTCATAATGAATCTACATATTAGAACTTAATTCTCAGCTGAAATAACGCCGACCGCCCGATAGCGCTCGTCCGGATATTACACACCAACACTGGGGGGGGGGGGGGGGGGAACACATTGGATCTAGAGTCCAGACTCTTAAAAACATCGGTAAGAAAAAATACTCTTGATTCAATCAGATTTAAGCTTAAATCAAGAACCAAGCCTCTTAATTTGAGCGGATTTCCTTTTGATTAAAGCCTAAATCTGATTGAATCAAGAGTCAATCTTCTTGTCAATGTTTTCAAGAGTCTGGACTCTAGATCCATTGTTTTTTTTTTTTTTTTTCAGTGAAGGTAAATCTCACGGAGGAGGGTGAAGAAATTCTCTGTGTCTGCGGTGTCAATCGTAACATAGATGGAATCAACAACGGGATAGGGAGTGGATAATTGGTTAGAGCTGTCTTCGATGTAGCCAGAGCGTGCAGGAGTGGGACGGCGGTGAAACAGGATTGCGCGAATGCGTAACATTAGGAATACGCTAATGGTGTGCGAAATATTTATATTTCTCTGTCACAAGTGGTAACATTCCTAATAGCCAGCCAAAAATCAGAGTGAAGTGAGTGTCTCAGATAATTCTCAGCAAGAAAGTAATCGCGGTCTTTCATCACGAAGGAAGAAGAACGCGTCGCATGCTTACAAAATAAACGGGCGGGTTTGAAAAATTAATCGTTCTTTTATATTCTTTTTTCTTTTTCCTTTTTTAATTTTTTTTGAAACACTTAAATACGTGGCTCACAGACTGAAATACAATGATGCCAATAAGGAATGTACAGTAAAAAAGAGCTCCTGATAAGAGAGATTCAAATATTCGGGCGAGTCTGCTGCGTTGACGCCACATGAATAAAATTAACAGAAATACCGTCTTTGCCATTCGCGCAATCCTTGCCAAAAAAAAAAGCATCAGCGATGATTCAAAATTTTGCAAGTATGACTCATTATTGTCGGTAAACTATGATAGAAACAGAAAGCAGGTGGAGAATGTCGAAGCGATGTTCTAGTTTTGTTCCGCTGCCAGCACCGCGTAGGCGCGGTGAGACCGAGCCGTCACCACAGTGCAGAACGCCTTCAATCTAGCAAGCTGCAGTGTGGACATCCCCCGTGGTGAAATAGTTGTATCAATAGCGCCTTCCACGATTGGAGTCTAATATTGATGACCGATCGGTCTCTGTGTCGTTCGCGCAATCCTTCTAAAAAAAAACAAGAAGAAAAAATCCAACATGAGTATGTTGGAAAAGCGTGCCGAATAACTGAAATGTTGGACAAATACCTCTTATTTTCACGTCTTTGCTTTTTGCATCAATTGGTACTTTTTGCTAAATTTGGGAGAAAATATTGATTCATGAACGTTGAATGTAAATTAATTTTAAAGATTCCGTCCAATTATCTTGATTTTAAGCTGATATGCGGCATTTGCGCACGACCGTGATTTGGGCGAACTGCCGTGCATCGAAATCGCGTTCAGTTAATCTCTTTGGATTTCGAACTGTAACTTCTCTCCTATTCGGCCGATTTGTACAAATGAGGTCTCTTTTTATTTGTACTTTAACGGAAAGTAAGGAAAAACTCGCTAAATAGACGGAAAACAATTTTTGAGAAAATTTGGTGGATCCTGGCATCACGGTGAATGGTTAATCGGTTAATCGCCTCGCCGTCTTTTATTGCCTTGCTCGAAACCGGACACCCTGGCTATATCGCGAGATAACTGTAGTGGTTTTAGTGGATTTCGGCAGGGGCCATGGTTAGTACATAGTATAATGAGTCACGAGGCTCATCACAGATTGCACTTACAGTGCAAGACGCTCATTGGCAATAGAGTTTTGGCGGGAAAGAAGGTTCTAGAGTTGAGTCCTCCGAGCGTAAGAGAGCTCCTATGAGGTTTCTGTCAAATTGAATAATACGGTTTTGACAGAAAAATGTTCTCAAGGGTTTCCAATTAGCAGTTCATTAGATTATTTGGTAAAAGACCATCAGGGCTTGACAGTGTAATGGTTCAAAGACAAAGAAACGGGTGCGAGGAAAAAAGTATTTGGACGACCCGTTGAATAGCATTGGTTGATCTGTGTGCTGTACTATGGTACATCCGAGTGATTTCAAAAAGCGAGCCCTACTGGCACGCTTCAAAGGTACCTAATCCCCTCAATTCGCGCATTCCTATCGTAGCCTGGAGCGGACGGGTGGCTCGAACAGTGTCTCGGAGTACGACTATACCTTACCTCTCCTCGCAGGCTGGGGTGCAGTAACCTCCTCCACAGGTGGACGTTACGTTTAACCGATTCGCTAGACGTCGTAGGAGTAGCAGGTTGAACTACAGGATCAGCCAATAGGAAGTTTTTTCCCCAGTGGGAGGTTTTCCCTTTGTTAACACATCTGCTGGATTTTTTGCTGACGGGACGCAGTGCCAATCCCGCATTTTTGATAATGAATGAATTTCAGTAACTCTTTTTGCATCATATTTGTCTTTATTTTCAATTGAGGATGCAACCCATGAGAGTACAATTACTGAATCAGACCAACAGAATATTTTATCCTTTAAGTTAAAGACTTTTACGTTTAAAGTTTCCCGAACTTTTGCAATCGATTGTGCTAGTAGCACAGCACCACGCAGCTCTAATCGTGGTATTGTTGTGTACGTTAGAGGCGCTATTCCAGATTTTGAACACACAAGATCAGAAGCGTTGCTGTTTTTCCATTTCTCGAAACTGTATGCCCCAAACGCTCTGGGAGAAGCATCACAGGGCAATTAGTATTACATTTTCGTAATTCAACACGATATTCTCTTAAAACAGTGTCAACTTTATTTATTGATTTCGTCCCAATTGCTATCTTCACAAAACTGTCAAGATAGTCGTCGATAGATTGTAATGGGGGGGGGGGGGGATGAAATAATCCAACGCTCTTAGTCAAACGGTAGAGCTGATCTATATCTCGATACAAAATACAACGGTATACACAAGATGCACTGGCTAGATGCTCCTATACTCGCTGCCTCGAAGATACGAATGAATCCGCCGCGAATCTCGAGAACATACATCTCGTAGCAGCCGATCGAGCGATGACGTCGAAGACGTGATTGCGAGATAAATCGGCGCTCCGAGACGGATACAATAAACATCCAAATGCTCGTCTGAGCCTGCACTTGCGAAATCGATGGCTTTCGGCCCGAATGAGCTAGAAAGCATAATGGAATGTGGCCCTAAAACGTAAGTGATATGGCCCCATTCTATTACAAGATTTATCTTTAATTCTCACCGCAGCTTTCGGAGAGTCGCGGCAGCAGTCGACACCAGACCAGGGTGGCATGAAACGTAAGGGGCAAGAAATGAAAGATCGGAAATTTCAGTGATATATTTTCAATTTTCGAGGGACTCGACTTCGTAACCCGCACTTAACACACCATTCAAGAAGAAATTCACTATTCTGTCATTTTGCGAAACATGAAGAGGAACCAGTAATTCTGAATATCTTTCAAAAATCTCCGAACTTACACGAAATATTTCACGTGAAATTTCAACATTTTATTTTTCATAACATTTTGCCATCCTGGTCGACACCCTGCCCGTCAAGACGGTACGTGCCGGACTCCTCAGTGTACTCCTTTCTAAACTCAAGTGTATTCTGCCATGCTCAGGAATAACGCCGTATGATACTTTCTAAACTCAAAAAACTTTTCCATTTTATTTCGGTAATCCACCACAGTCGATAATAAATTTTGGCGTTTTTACCAAGGTCCAGTAAAATTACCGAAAAAGTTCAATGAATTTACGAAGATTTCGCGGTGAATTACAAATTCCATAAATGGTAATTTTATCAAGAAAAAACTGGGATCAAATACAACCCTGAATTCTTGGTTATTTTACCCTTTTCTTAGTAAATACACCGTGATTTTTTTTTCAGTGCACTATCTCGCTGTCATCCTACACTGGACCACTAGACGGTCGTGCTAATGAAAAACGCCGTATGAACCTTCAGGCGTTTCCAAATTGTCTTTGATAAAATACGAATTCCCTTGTCAACTCTTGAATATTTTTCTTTCAAGTTTTCAGAAAATCTTGTCTGTATTTTCATCTAAAGTTCCTGAAAATTTGAAACAGTAAAAATACCGTTTTTTAGGTAAGCTTACCAGTCTGTCTTGGTAAAATTACCAATAATCGGTAAAATAAAGTGAGATGGCATAGGTACCAACGGACCTTGGTAAAAACGCCGAGAATTCTTTTTCAGTGTGTATGTTGGAGTTGTGGGATAATCCAAGCGGGGCCGTTTGTTGATCTGTGCAGGTCTAAGATGTCGAATCAAAGAGAGCCCCTCGCTGATGGGGCGGCACCTCTCCAAGTCGGCCTCGGAGCTGAGCCACCGCGGGGACGTCCGCCTGGAGACGGCCCGCGCCGCCGAGCGAGAGCGCAGCACCCCCTCCGCAGCCCATCACCTCTCCGTCATCCAGAAGACACACTCCTTCTTCACCTCCTTGAAGGTTTGAGTTTCACATTTTTAAAGACGTGTCTCTCTTGAAATCTAGGAAGGCCCCAAGGAGTCCACGTTGATATAAAACCATGGTGTCTAGTTCTTTAAAAACCGGGATTCATCAGGGAATGAAAATTTACCGGGAAAATCAGGGAATCTGTTCCAGAAACCGGGAATCTCTTCTCCAACCACCCAGGAATCATTTCGTTCTCACATTTGGACGTATTTCTACCAAACAGACCTATGTGGAGGTGAGAAATACGGGGTGTGCTCTAGAAAGCTGCATAAGAAGCAATGTAAAAGTGGGCGTGATTCCTTTTGTAGAATTGGAAAAGCGGGATATTACATTCTATCCAACAGACCTATGTGCCAACTGAATGCGGAACTCATGAGCCGCGGGTATGGCATGAGAGCGTTGTGGACAGGGCTCATGGGTTAAAGACTCCCTCCAATAACGAGATCCCCCGTCGAGCCGCGACTCGAATTGCCGCTGACGTCACTGGCGCTTTATTATTCTCATTCACTCATTCGCAAAGAGAACTACCGAGCACACCCCATATTTATCACTTGCACATAGGTCTGTTTGGTAGAAATACGTCCATTTGGCGGTCTAATCTGACGTGCGCCAAAGAAATGGCTGTAAGATGAATTAAAATCGATAACTTTCTGAAACTCTGGAAAAGTGTATTCTTTTCCCCAAGAAAATCCCAGGAAAGTTGAAGAAAACTTCGGTTTCTCATCAGGGAATGAGCTCCTGAAAATCAGGGAAAAATCAGGGAATGAGCTTTGCCAAGAAAACTGGACACCATGTACAAAACGGAAAATTCTGGATTGGAAATATGTTATCAGAATCAGTGTTCGAAACTCACCTTTGAGTTTTAGGAGCCATGTGGCGCATCAATCCCGATTTTTAGGCGCCATTGAAGCTTTTCTAGGAGCCAAATTGACTTTTTGCCCATATATTACGGCACCTTTAGTGAAAAGTTAGACGCAAGATGTTTTTGTATCAGAAGTAGTAAGTAGCTGTAACTTGGGAAAGACAAAAGCACCGAGATTGAAATCGTAAAGAATAGAAAAAGCAAGTTTTCACTTGAAGTGCTGAAAATTCTGAGTTTTTTCAATTCAAATAGACTTGTTTTTCTTTCTTTATGTGACTTCCTTTGAAAATCCAAATTTCAAGGGGCAATTTTTAGGGGCCACGTTGGCGCAGAGCACTCATTTTTAGGCGCATTTGGCGCCTTGGCGCCTGTGAGTTTCGAACACTGAATTCGGGACGTTCATATCGTGTAAAAACCTTTGAACGTTAAAAACACATTAAATTCTGAACATAAGGTTTTACAAGGCTAAGAAAATAGAATGACCACAACTAGGACATTTTGGTGGACGAATTACATGCCCATCCTCAACTGAAACAAAAGCTAAAACTTTGTAAATGAAAACGAGAAAATGAGAAAGCAACTGCAGCATGATTGTTGAAATTATTTGTTTGTCGGGACGACATAGATGACATAGGTTAAAAGGCGGAGCGTGATTGGTCGGCTGTCTTATCACTGCTTTGTCGTGCCTATGTCGGCTTGATCTCACGACAAGCTAACGGCACCTCTTAGTTTCCGACAGTATGTCGTCCATTCCACCTGAAAAAAGCACGACAAAGCAGCGATGAGACATAGCCGACCAATCACGCTCCGCCTTTTAACCTGTGTCATCTATGTCGTCCCGACAAACAAAAAATTTCAACAATCAGGCTGCAGGCCTGGGAAGGAATCTGTGCCAACTTGTTTTGTATTTAATGTGTCTTTATCGTCGTGTGCATTCGGGTTAATGTGTTTCATCCATCTCTTATCACCATGTCCCTTTGTAGGTACACATTTCTACGACGCAGCCCGAGGCCAAAAATACCACACTACAAATCCGAGACGTTTTGACTCGAAACTGAGTAATTTTCAGTCGGAAATATTAAAAATTGAACAGATCAAACATCGAAGAATTTTTGAAGAAACCTGAGACCTACGTGTTGGCGGCCGAGATCCGAGAAGAAAAACCCCACCTTTGTACCCTTTATCCTTCTCTTGAAATGTTTCAACTTCCTCGTAACGATGACCATTTTAGAATTGATAAATTCTAACCCGCCTTCTGGGTTTGTTGGTCGCAAATGCGCCGAAATAAGTATGAAATATTAAAGACGTTAAAATTGGTTTAAAAAAACCTATTAACAAAGCACTTGTCTTACAGCTTGTGTATCAGACTGCTTAAAGTCGCGCACCTCGTTCTGAGATGGAAAAGTTTATGAAAAATAAGATGGATTTTCAAGGATGAAATTTCAAGGAGAAAAAACCGTGAAATTCGATGGGCGATCTCAGACCTTGTGCACTAGTCTCTTTGGATTTTGAAAGATGTCACGAACAGGGTTGCACGCGTGAAATGAAAAATATAAAAGATTGGAAATTTCCGTGAATTATTTCATGACATCTCACGAGACGGTGAATTATTCCATATTTTTCAGGGACTGGAGTATGCAACTCGCATTAAAACACACGAAAATAGAAGAAAGTCACAATTTTTAAATATCGCGAAACATGATAAGGAACTAGTATTTTTCAATCTCTATCATAAATTTCTGAAATTTTATGAAATATCTCACGCGAAATTTCAAGATTTTATTTTTCATGAAAAATTGCAACCCTGATCACGAACCCTATACAGGGTTATTCGAAAGTCACGCATCACTGGCCATAACTTTAAGTTCTCTTTGAATCAGTGAGTTCGAAAACACACCAACTTGATAACTCGAAAATGCGCAACTTTCATTAAAGGCGGTAAATTTTTATAAAAGTCATTGAAGTCAGCGCATCTGTTCAAACTTGGACCTTTAAAATGTTCGTAAGTGCCTGTCTTTCGGCACCAAACATCCTTTTCTTAGACAAATTTCTTCACCTACTGTGCAGTTATGTTTGTGTCTTGATTACTTCCATTTTTCCGAGTTGGCGTGTTTTCCCTCTCACTGATTCAATTATGATATCGACTTGCGGTTAAAGACGCTTTTCCTCAGGCATTGTCTCCACGAGCCATTTCACGAGATTTGTCCCAGGGAAAAATCCCACTTACGAAGTAGCAAAATTTGTTCAATTTTTCTTTCCATTTTACGGAACATTTGCGATTTTTGAGTGTCTGACATACGGCGATACTATTGTGCATCTGTATTCACAGGATTTTATGGAAGGAATGCCTCTCGAATTCATGCATTCAGAATAGAGTTTTTATTGGATTACATTATTTTATAATTTTTTTGCACTTTCGGCATGAAATACTGCTCGCTTGTCACCCGGGGGTCCAGGAGGTGGAGCCCCCGACCAGACGCAAGACGAGCGAAGCTAGCCACAGCGGCTAGTTAAACTATAAGGTTAATCCGTGAGCCATCTAAGCAATTTTTACAATCCTGCCTAGTCAGCAAAGTGCCTACCAAAGTTGCTATTGTTAATTGAAAATGTATATAAATATAGTTCTCTGACGTTAAAGGTACTGACAATGGAAAACGTGCCGAAAAGTTTCGGCCAAAAATTATAATGGAGAATTTGCACGCAATTTTTTTATTGCTTCATCTGAAAGTGCCTAATGAGCTGAGTTCGCAATATTTTTCATAATTTTTTTCTGACATGGGAAATTGGAGAAAAATTGATTTAAAAGTGAGAAAATGTGCCGCCTTGTGACGTCATCTGGCGGCATTTCCCATTTAAACACATGTATTTTAGCAGAATCGGTTATTTTGTCATATCTCCTCTAATAATTGCTCAATTTATGAATCAAGGGTATCTTCGTGTTCAGTTCACTCAGAGGATTCCACTTAAACAGGAAATTCATCAAATTTCAGACCCTTGCAAATTCTCCATTAAATGAAACTGTTTTGATATAACTTAATTCTTGCACATTTTTTAGCATTTTAGCTGCATACCCGACTAGGAAGTAAATTAAGCGCCACGACCAGTGTGTTACAAATTAATAATTAAATTATTTGATAAACTTCTGAATGACTACCCTTCAAGTAGGGTTCAAAGCGTTAAACCAGTAAAAAAAAATTCCTTGTTTCTCAAAAACCGATGTCATATTCACAGAGTAAAACTTCGAACGCAATTTTCTCACAACAAAGTTTTCCCACATAGGTCATTACTGTAGCTATCGCCTACATTCTGTAACGTAGAAAACAACTCACCGCCTCCTTCAACAGGGATGTGACGGCTACACTGGTTATCAATGCTACATCTTCATCCGTCTTCCCCACAACTCACCGCCTCCTTCAAGAGGGATGTGTCGGCTACACTGGTTATCAATGCTATATCTTCATCCGTCTTCCCCGACGTGGCTGCTTCAAACACGGATACTATAGAAAGAAAAACAATCTACACTTAGAAGGATATTAATAGAAAACTATGAATAGGTTCTCCCAAATGAACCACCAGACAAAGTGCGAATTTACGGCAGTATGAAAATGGAGCTTTCGAGTCTAACAGTTGTCAGACTGTGCAAAAAATAACTTAATTAATGGTGCAACTAGGCGCATTTACATGGGTGCCTGGTGGCGCAATAAAATATTAAATTATTGGTTTGACTTTGCAACGATGCAGTCCTTGCGGAACATAAGCAGATGTAACCCTGGGCCTTGTCCCCACGAGCCGTTTCGCGAGATTTGTCCCAGGGAAAAATCCCACCTACGAAGTTGGGAAAAATATTGAGTTAATCAATATTTTTCCCAGTACCAAGTATGGTACTTGTACCCCTAGGACCCGTTGAGAGAAGAAGAAGAAGTGAAAACGAATTGTGCGATATTTTATTCATTACTACATTGTTATTTTTGTTAAGTTAAAATAATGTGTCTAATTGTCAATTGAGTGCATTTATTATTATAATCCCGGTTAAATACTCGACTTTAACTAATTTATCTTAACGCGCAAACTAGTCGCAGGACTGTATGAGCCCCGTCCCGTGGAGACGGTAACTGGGAAAAATCCCAGAAGTTTCATTCCTGCGATTCGAACTTGGGACAAATCCCATGAAAACGTCCCGTGGAGACAAGGCCTCATATCGCGGGGGATAATTTTTAGGGTACTTTCCAGTTTTTAATCCCCTCGGGGGGAGGAGGGCGGGGGGCAACTCAAAAATTTTAAATGGCCATCCCCCTCATGGACAGTGGTGCGTGACTTTTGAATGACCCTGTATGTATACTGTGTGTGGGTGCTGTAACGTGAACTCTGACGGACCATGTTCCAAGCTCGCTGAAAATAGAAGAAAGTCCCAATTTTTAAATTTTGCGAAACACGATAAGGAACTAGTATTTTTCAATCTCTTTCATAAATTTCTGAAATTGTATGAAATATTTCCCGCGAAATTTCAAGATTTTATTTTTCATGAAAAATTGCAACCCTGGTCACGAACCTTATACAGGGTTATTCCAAAGTCACGCACCACTGGCCATAACTTTGGTTCTAATTATGATATCGACTTGCAGTTTAAGACGTTTTTCCTCATATCGAGGGGCAAACTTTTTTAGGTACTTTCCAGTTTTTCATCCCCTCGGAGTGAGGGGAGCTCGGGGCTACTCAAAAATTTCAAATGGCCATCCCCCCATGGCCAGTGGTGCGTGACTTTTGGATGACCCTGTATGTATACTGTATGTGGGTGCTGTAACGTGAACTGTGAAGGATGATGTTTCAGGCTCGCTGGGCGCGGAGCAGGAGCCGGGAGAGGCGGAGCCTGCGGCGCGTGGAGATGGGGCCGGGGCCGGGGGGGTCGCCGCTCCACGGGGGGTACGGCGGGTACGGGGGGCGCGACTCCCCCCGCAGCGGGACGGCCACCGACTACACCGCGGACAACTCCTCCGAAGGCAGCCCTCTCACCATGTCACCTAAGCACCGGCTCCTCCACCGATCCACTCTCCAAGGTAATTACACCTAGGGTATAATGACTATATCCACGCAATGGAGAATTTGTACGGACCAATGAGGGGCTTGGAGGACAAGGCGCACACCGCACAAGTGCAGTTTTTGAAAAAATTGGGATATCTATAATTTCAGGTTAAACTATTCATAGTGCACATTCTTTTTTTTTTTTTTTTTTACTACTTCAAATACCACACAAGTGGTAATCCTTGCGCTTCCAGTAAGATCCCCTCCCCCCTCCGTCCCTAACATGTACCAGCCCAAGGCAACCGTTGTTTGAGACCATCAAACTCGGGTCGCCTAGCCGGGAATCGAACCCGGGACCTCGTGATTGTAGAGCCAGCGCTACAACCACACTGAGAAAAAACTATGGCTTATAAACCTATCAGAGGTAAATATGGAACACCACTAATAGTAGTACCTCTACATATAATAATAGCACATATACCTTAGTTATGGTACCTGTACCTTAATTAGGTACAGAGACCTTAGTATGGTTCACAGACCGAGAATCATTAGTTTATTTACGACTATTATAGGTGTTCCATATTTACCTCTAATAGGTTTATAAACCATAGTTTTTTCTCAGTGCACTACACCACAGGAGGCCGACAAAGTGAAATAGTCGCCCCCAAATTCCAATTGTTGAGCATCAGGAAGTCAGGTTGAACTTTTTTTCCGCCTTGAGGATCCATGCAATTCCGAAACTTAAACAAGTTGAGATATTAACGATTTCAAGTAATAAAAGTCTTAGCTTTTATTGCATATTCTGTGAGAAATTAGATCCCGAATTCCAATTTTTAAGCATCAGAAAGTCAGTTTGAATTTTCTTTCCGCCATGAGGATCTAAGTAATTTCGAAACTTCCAACAATTACAGTTTTTGAAAAATCGAGATACTAATGATTTCAAGTATAAACAGTCTTAATGCATATTCTGTGAAGGATTTTCTCCCAAGTTCCAAGTTTTAAGCATCAACAAGTTAGTTTGAACTTCCTTTTCGCCATTGAGATCCATGTAATTGAAACTTCAAACACGTATTTCGCGAAATTGCAAGAAATGCACTCATTATGGCGCCTTGCCCTCCAAGCTCCTCAAATGTTCTTGCTGTATATGAGAGTGCTTAGTTAGCTGAGTTCGCGTTATTTTTCCTAATTTTATCCTGATAAGGGCCGTCTCTAAATTACGTAACGCTAGAAAGGGAGGATAGGGTCTTTGCCAGCGTTACGCGGCGTTGCAGGGGTGCGGAGGGGTATAAAGCGAAGCGCGAAGTTTACGAGTTTTAGTGATTTTTTTTAGCGGCTCTGGTGCTTGCACTAGAGCTGCTATTCCGGACGGTCCCAGCTGGGGAGTATCATTGGACCATGTTACATTGGAGAGACCGCGCGTTGGTTGATGGGAATCGGCGCCATTTTCTGCTGTTTAGGGGGGACTGATTTTATTTTAATTGATATCTTTTTCCTGTGAGCGAATGCTATGTTGTGTAGTGTATTTTTGGAATCATGGTGATACTGTCAATAATTCAAAACGGGTCTGTGCTTTAATCTCGCACTGGAAAAAATGTACTTTACGTTTAAAATTTGAAAATTCAAATCTATAAGTTTTCGCGCTTTTTTCGAAGAATGCCGTGGTTGGAGCTTCCTTGTCATACTACTCGACATCAGCTGATAGCAAACAAAGATTACCAAGGAAACCGTAAACGCGTAACAACTACCTACCGTCGCCAGAGCCGCTTTCCGACGCGAATGCGTTGGAGCTTCCTGCTTGTTTTTTTATTTCCGCAGAAGTTTTCGCCGGTTGTCTTCAGAAGTTAGAAAGAATCTCGAAAATATTCTCTGCATTACTTCCACCTTTCCTTACCAAATAGAAAAGCCGATTCTTTCAGTAAATGTATGGTGATATTTACATGATTTTTTTTTCTTTTTTCTTTTTTTTTTTTTTGGAAAGGGAGGGAAGTTCGGGCAAGCGTTGCGTAACCTTTTAAGGGGGTTAGCACAGCGTTACGGAGTATTCCAGAAGGGTAGCGGGAGGGTGTGTCGAAACTCGGAAAGTCAGTGTTACGTAATTGAAGGACGGTCCCTTACAGGATACAGAAGACAAATGGATCTAAAAGTGAGAAATCTCCCACTTCGTGACGTTCATTGGGAGGCATTTTTTGATTGTCAGTCGTAAAATTCCAAAATGATTTATTGATTGTTTGATTATCTAATTTTTCTGTCACTATTGAAGATTCACCTTACGTGAAAACTAGTGGACAGAACTGTGATGTTAAGTTTTTGCAATCACTCAACATCAGCGCAAAGTGTCAGAGCGGCTGAAAACTGCTGGGTTCTAAGATTAACTTGACGCAACGTTCGACCCAGAGGAATTAATAGAGGATACATAGATAAATAGAGGATAAGTAGATTTTTTCGTGCAAAAGCGATTATCATCTTAAGTCCTTCCTTCTTGAAGCACAACGTAAAAAAGTGTGGTCCATTATGGCGATAACCCGTTCAAGTTCCTCCTCTTCTAACACACGGCGCCTGGATGCAACTATTCGTGTCCGACGGATGTCCGTGTTGCATACCGAAAAATTGAAGGCGTTTTGGTTTTCATCGTGTTTAAAGCTATGATGAGTCTGCGCCGCCGCCAACGTAATTACTGCCGAGTTTCTTTAAAGAGGAGCGCGGGTTGATAATTAATATTGATAGACTGAGCGATTGACAAATAAGGAATTTGGGAAATGTTGCGATCCTGTTGGTTGGAACGGGTGGTTGTTGTAAACCGAGTGGAATATGATTGACTAATTATATAGGGTCTCTCTTGGGCTGCCGTTAGTTAGCCTATTACTTACCTCCTCTATCCATTGCAATCATCCGCTTCCACCAATAGGATCGCTCCATTTTCAACTTGTTCTCTTCGTTCATAGCTTTGTCTTTCAGTGATCAGCCCGCAGTAAGTGCCAAAATTAAGTTTTGAGAGGAAAGACCTAGAAGGTAGCGTCCGGACGAAAAAATCTTTTGAACCCATTCTTCGTGCTTCGTAGTATCATTTATAATCATCCAAAAAACTCTTAGAAATTAATCGTATGATTCATAGGTTCAACTCGGCCTATAAACGCAAATGCACGCTTTGCTTTCATTTTATGTAACTGTCAATTCATATTTTCGCAACACCAAGAGTTAGAGTTTCTTGCATAGAGAAAATACAAGAGGTGGTGGCAAGGCAGCCATTTTGAAGATTGACTGTGATGTAGAAAAGTACACGAATTGGCGCGCTGTAACATAATTAGAAGTTAAGAACGAGCGACAAAGTAAAATCCCAGAGAAAAATTGACTCACCTCCCTAGTTCCTGCTTCACAGTTCGCAGTTCAGATACATTTTCTTGCACCCCCTTCAATCAATTTCATGATGGCACCTGTATAAAGATCTACGTCACTATTGAATCTAACATTGAAAGTCATACATGTAATTGAACATTTATTACCTACCAAGGCTCTCTAATTTTTGCGTGTTTGGTGTATCAGACGAAATGTAACAAAGTTGTTACTAAATGAAATATATATTATTAACCCGCAATTCATTTTCCGTTAAAGGGGTTGGAAAACGTAATGACACGCAAAAAGTGAATAGTTACGAGTTTTTAGAGCCAAAATGAGCGGAAACTTCTCAACCTTCCCCGCTTTTTTTTAATTTGAAAGAGATCTCGGTTTTCCCGCAATACCTTCAAACTAAGTAAAAGGTTAGCTCCGCAAAGAAAACACTCAACACAAATTTTTGGTTAATGTGGGAAGTAAAACACAAACTAACCCAAGTTTCCAAGATCTTCCATTGTTTTTTGCGCTGAATTCATCGCAAACTGTACCAAAATAATCACAAAATTTAGGTTGACTTGTGTGATTGATTGTGTTGACGTCCGCTTCGTTTTGTAACTCAGCGTTTAAGTCTCCAGTGCAAGTAACACCTAAGAACACAGAGTGAGATCAAACACGTAAACTTCAACCGTACATTTCGAGTCTATTTCGGGACTCCTAAGCATCATAATGTCCGAATTGTTGTCCTAATGTCTCATTGAAGATTTATTTTCTTCACTGGAAAAAAAAAACACATTTGATCCAGAGTCCAGACTCTTAAAAACATCGACAAGAAAAAATACTCTTGATTCAATCATATTTAAGCTTAAATTCAGAACCAAGCTTCTTAATTTGAGCGGATTTCCTTTTGATTTAAGCTTAAATCTGATTGAATCAAGAGTCCTTTTTCTTGTTAATGTTTTCAAGAGTCTGGACTCAAGATCCAATGTGGTTTTTCCCCAGTGAACATTAACCGAGATAAGCACATGAACACAAATATTTTTATCATTGTTCATTCCAAGCTGTACCGTAGAATTTTACATTTCTCCGTTCGCCACCACCTGTATTTTCTCCGTGAGCCGCTCGATGAAAATTAATATCTGTGGTTGCTATGTGCCTTATTCTAGAGTCGCACGCCTACCCTGGAATGCACATTCCGTCCACTGAAACCGTTTCCATGCCAGGAGACTCGCCCAGATTTCTACCCAGACAATTAACCCACCCTAGCTCCACAACCGTAGAACCATTACCTCTCCCCTCAGACCCGGTAAGACGGATTTTCATCTTTCAAAATTATTCAGCTTTTTCTATTTGGTGTTAACAGAGTACAGAGTGTTTACAGGTCCGGAAATAGTACTGATTTTACAAGGGCGGTCCGGAAAGACTGAAATAGTGCGGAATTCTGCAAGGAGGTCCGGAATTTTTTTCATTTTTTCTGCCTCCTTTGTCCCAATTTGAGCTAGAAATTGAAATTTTTAAAATTTTTCGATTTTTGTAAAATGAAGTACTGAAAAGTTCTAAATTTTTCTGTGAAGGAGGTACTGAATTCTTGGGAATGTACTGAAAAAGTATTATAAAAGTACTGATTTTCGGCCAGCCTTTGTAAGCAGGCACCCTTGAGTAGCTCTCGGTAGACACGCAACGATGGAATCTGCACATTTATGTTCGAAAAATCATTTAGTGAACGCGTTGGTTTCAGTCACGTTTGTTTTAACCCTTGACCAGAATCCATCATCTTTAAAGCGTTCCGAACTACGCAGTGGGACAGGAGCTTTCGACAGCCGTTTCACGTTATTTTTTTACGTTTTATATTTGCTACGGAATTTTAATTCATATCGTAGAATTGTTCAAGAAGACATTAACGTTTCTTCGTAACACTTACCTTTCTTTGAATGATAATGACGTCGGCTTTCGTACTTCTTTTCCGTCAAGAAGTTTTGTTTTATTGTCTCTGCTTCAATCTCCAGTGAAATAGCATTACGGTCTAGTTTGTAGAAATTGTCCTCGGGGACGTATCTCTTCCGTATACTTCGTTCGCCTCTCGACTGGGCCCTCACTTCCCTAACACTGCCCTGCACCATGGCTACCTTCGGAGGGTCCTCCTGTACGGGAACATGTTTCTTTGTTGCGGCGATATATTGTGTCAATTGGAAGTTGTCGTGTGAGCTCTGCCTCAAGTGCGGCGACGGGAGAGCGAAGAAATAAAATGAAGACGAACGAATACGAAATACGGACAAGAACGTGTATTCAACAAAAGGTTCAACAACTGAACATAATAACTGAACTCAAAAAGGAACAAAAAAATGAAAAAAGAAAAGAAAAGGTGGTGAGCACGGGTCTATACCGCTGCTCTGACCCGACTGACTAGCTCGACCCAACATGGCCGCACTCGAGCACCCGATCCCCCCTCCCTCCGAGCGGGAAATTCGAAAATGGTCGCGGTGTTGCGACAGAAGTCGAGTCTCATATCATTTATTAGCACCGCTGGGTCCCAACTCGGGTCGCCGTTTGAAATATAATATAACTTCTTCGACTAAAATTCATACTAAAATAACGTAAAAAAGTGTGATTTAACTTACCTTTCTCCGAGACTCAAAGTTGGCGCCGAACTATGGATACATATTTCAAGAATTCTGTCAATACTGCATATCCCATCTGTTTGTTTATCTCCGAAGAGTCAAAACGTTAATTATACGGTACACTACACTCCGTGTACACTACTGCAAAAGCATGGAAATCAACCTCGTAGGACAACAGAACAAATGGTAGAAAAATGAAATTTGGGGGGGAGGGGGGTCAGAGAACTTAAAACTGATACAAAATAAATGAAGCAAGCTCAAACGTTGAACGTCTCAGGCTTAACTTCATTTTCAATTGAAGTTTCAGAACCACTTAAACCATTCCTTTTAATTGAATTTGAAAAACCTTTTTGAATTTTAATACAATCTTTTGATCCGCATCTCGAGAGAGCAACACAAAATTGGACTGCATTTTGCAATTTGGACCTATAAATTCTAGCCCGGTTTAAAAACAACATACGTGCCATTAGTTTCCCTATGCACATAAGTGTTTTTTCAGATGAGCCAGAATTTATAGGTCCAAATTGCAAAATGCAATCCAATTGTCCGTCGCTGAAAAGCGGCTGATGTACGCAGTGGCGCACATGATCGGAACTTTGTCCCTGGGATTTATTGATGGTTCTTGCAATTATTTCAAATGCAAGTATAACGGGAAACTAGAGTCGATGGAGGTTAAAATGTGAATTGGTACTTTCACCTGTGTCGAATTTTATCCTTGGGATAAAAACATCATCATTACCCTTGACTTCGGACATAATTCGTGCAGCGATAATATTCATAAACGGTTTGACAATTTGTATACTTGATCCATTACCGAGTCCATTCTTATCAGCTTGTTGGATGGAATTAATTTAAGGGAAAATAAAATTACATTAAATTAATCGAAGCTTATACTTAGCACATCTTTATTTTTATCAATTACTTGTTTCTTCGAAAACACCTAGTATATACATAATAAGAACAGACCTCGGTCAACAGTCATCAAGTTCCTGTTGCAAAGGCGCCAAATATAAGAATGCGCTGAATGTTTATTTTAACACATTTAAATTACTGAAAAGCATGACGGTAGCCCGTACTTCTGGTCCAATTTATGAAATGGAAATTCGGAACGAATTGGAGAATTCAACTACTCGGGTCAAAAGTTAAGCTGCAACTAATTTGTGTCATAAAAACATTTTGTAATGTTCTCGAGACCAAGTTGAGGAACGAATTTCCGAAATTGTTGCCTCCTCAGACTTTTGGTGAAGATATCTCCAGGCTGATTCAAAGCGCTAACATAGTTGACCCTTAACCTCGAGCTTTTGCTCAGTCCATCGCTTCCAAGCGAAGAGGGCAGTAAAGTAGTGCATGTTGGGAAGAACCTCGAGACACTTAAAACCATATATTACTCATGGCCCCTACAGAAGTGCACAAACTGCTCTTTTCGCTATCACAGCAAATCGGTGAAACGAAATTAACCTAAGCCCTAGTTACCACTTTTACATTATGGACAGAGTGAAACTTATTCAATCTAGTACCGAGAGGACCTTCTTTTGGATTTCCTCATCTTCTAGATCGCAGAAAGTTCATAAGGAGCTCATCTTGCGTAATCACAAATGGACTGCATTTTGCAATTTGGACCTATAAATTCTGGCTCATCTGAAAAAACACTTATGTGCACAGGGAAACTAATGGCACATACGTTGTTTTTAAACCGGGCCAGAATTTTTAGTTCCTAATTTCAAAATGTGGTCCAAATAAGCAAATGATTAGATTAAGAGGGCACGTATACGTACCGATAAGGTATACAACGAAAATAATTTCCTCTTGGACATCACACAAGAATCATAACTCACCTTTATCTCTCTACTCGTACCTTGTTGCTTGCAAAAAAATAAAGACACGGAAATTTACGGTTTCGAATCTCAGATGATTTATTGTCCTATAAAATTCCACAAGTTACATAAGTAAAGAGGTGAAAAGGTTAGAGAACACATACTATGAGTACCGTTTACCCTGAGAAAGAGAAAAATTGAAGATACACTACATTTTGAACTGAGTATTCACCCGGATAATACTAAGAATACTTTACCCTGAGAGAAAAATCAATTATGCGTTACATCTCGGATTCACCGTTTGAATGTGACGGTCGGCTACCTCTGATATCGCTGAGTTTCAATATGATAGTGAAAAATGATTATTCATGGTGCACATGATTGACACATTCTAAGAATGCTTTGCCCTGGTATAAATACTAAAAACATACTGCACTTCAGATCATCCGAACTCTTATGGCGGCTGGCGGGTTCGGATAATAATTCTGAGAGTTTTCGGACGAGCTGATTTTAGTCCTGTTCGCTTGTAGGACGTGATGAAGTGAATACGGAAACAAAATTTGACCCGCACTGCTGATATTTCTCTCGAAATTAATTCCGAATTTTTGAAATTTTGCCATCTCTCAGAACTTTACTCGGAGTCTTCAAAATTCCCGGAATTTTCAGCCATCCTCTAAATTTTCTTGGATTTTTTTGTTTTTATTCGTTAGGTGGACCGATTATTTAATCAATTTTTTTTTTTTTTTTTTTTTTTTTTTTTTTTTTTTTTTTTTTTTTTTAAATCAAATTGACAATCTTTGGGAAGAAATCCTGACGTCTTTGGAATTGATTCCCGAAACTCCGAAACATTGGAATTAACTCTGGAAACCCTGGAATCTTCGGTAAAATAATTTTTGAATATTCGCAATTTCCTGAATCTTTACTCGGAGTCTTCAAAATTCTCGGAATTTTCAGCCATCCTTTTAATTTTTTTGTCTTTATTCGTCAGTTTGACCGATTATTTGATCTAATTTGATTTTTTTTTTGAAATCAAATTGACAAGTTTTGGGAATAAATCTTGGCGTCTTTGGGATTGATTCCCGGAACTTTTAAACATCGGAATTAATACTGGAAACCCTGAAATCTTCGGTCAAATAAAATGACCGCATTTGACAGCAATGACAAACAACAGCAACACAGCACAGAAAACGTTTACACTCGCCATTTACTCAGAGGCGAACTCCACGCTCGTCGCCCACGGAGGCAGAGATTATCCAGTTGGAGTTTCCTGTATCGAAGGCGCTTCAATGATTTTCGGATGCTAGCAAACAGTCCTTTTACTGGGCCGTTTTATCCGCCAGCTCTCCCAAGAAGGAGTTCGGACTATCCAAAGCTCAGTGTAAATAATGAAAGAAGATTCGGTGGACGCCATATTTTGTGTCGGAACGACATGCGATGCATCGCATCCATCAGTTCCATTTTTTCAGCCACTCGTCATTTTTCTCGAATTCTGAGATCGCAAATTTGTTGTCAGGAGACCAAAGAATTCATTTACCATTTGTGACTGACACATTTAACGTTACGAAGGCGTGGTTTTTTTAGAGGAAAAATGTACACTGAAAAAAAAACACATTGAATCTAGAGTCCAGACTCTTGAAAATATCGACTAGAAAAAGTACTCTTGATTCAATCAGAATCTAGCTTAAATCAAGAACTAAGCCTCTTAATTTAAGCGGTTTTCGTTTTGATTCAAGCAAAAATCCGATTTAATCAAGAGTATTTTTTCTTGTCAATGCTTTCAAGAGTCTGGACTCTAGATCCAATGTGTTTTTTTCCCCAGTGTAACATTCGTGTGCAGTTTTGATGTCAGTATCGAATGCTGTATGTATCCTCTGAAAAAAATAAAGCCTTTATTACGTTGAATTTTTTTGTAAGAATTGTTAAGAGCATTCTTTAGTTTCCTCATATCAGGATTGCCATCTCAAAATTCGAGAAAGTTGACGAGTAGTTGAAAAAATGGAACTAATCGGTGCGACATATCGTATGTCATTCGGGCACCAAATATAGCGTCCATCGAGTCACCTTAAAGCCTAAAGTCTAAGATACATGTTCCTGAGTTTGATAGAGTAAACAATAATCGGCCATGTCCATTCAAGTCCAAATCAGCCTTGGCCTGCTGGGCTTGATTGTCCCGTTTGAGGACCCTGCAATTGGCCGTAACCGTTGGGCGGCCCCAACTCACCCAATGGTGGATAAGCCCCACCGGGTCCAAATTGGCCGCGGTAGAAGTTGTTTTGTGGCATGCGCCCGTCGGCGCAGTCCTGGAACAATTTAACATTTAATTAAATACATAGAATATGAAAGTGAGGTGGACAGATAAATAGGTAGCAGAAAAAACTGATGAAAACCAAGGGGTATGTTTTGATTTTCTTGATCGGGTGGCATAATGACCTCTATTTACTTGCTTTTTCGCCAGATGTACATATAATCGTCGGAGATTCCATTTTAAGCTGGCTAGTATTAATGGGTCTGTTCTAAGCAAGAAATACAGCCAACTTAATACACTTTTAAAGGGAAAATTCGCTCGAAAGTCACACATAAACAAAGTCTGAAATTCACATCTGCACAATCTGCTTGGCGATTGAGCACAGGGAAAAATTTCATGAGCGCCGCCGCCCGCGGCACCTTATGGTCCAAAACTCAAGAACAGGAAGATATAAGTCTGATAGTGACTGAAAGATCACGAAAGTTTCGCAACTTGTGTTTTTTTGAGACTCTAATTTCGAATTTTATGTTAAATTGCCCACATTTTAACATCCTGACATATTAGTGGACAAGTTTGTGGCATGCTGCGAGCTGGAAATGCACACTGACGCCTACAAACCCAAGGGGATACTTCAATCATTGCGTAATGCGTGAAGTAGCCCCTTAGGTTTGTAGACGTCAGTGCGCCTACAAATCTAAGGGGATACTTCAATCATTACGCAATGCTTGAAGTCTCCCCTTAGGTTTGTAGGCGTCAATGCGCGTTTCGAGCTGGATGCACGCCGCGCCGCAGCGCGCTTGTGATACTTCGACCGGAAGGTGATGAAATGAGCTTGAAGACCGAAGTAGCAGTGACCGAGAAAAATAGCGACCTTATCGGTTGATTATCGCGATTATATCGGTGGTGATAATCCATCGCGATACTATTAAGTGAAAAATTGCAGTTTATGGCGATTAAATTGCAATTTTTCGTTCGATAAAATCGCGATCAATTTTCGTCGATATAATCTAGATTTCGATAATATCGCGATAAATTGCCGGGCGATAAAATCGCGATTTTATTGCAACAAGATCGAGGATAATCGCTGAGATGTTGATGATCCTAGCGATTTTATCGCCGATAAAATCGAAATATATCGCAATGGAGATGTTGCATGTGTGAGGGATTTGCGATTTGACTGTTGTTTCTTTTGTAAAAGTTCACGAGAAACACGATGGTACCAATGGTTTTCTCTGAAATCATCTCCTAAGCTCAAAAAAAGCTCTCAAAGTGAGGCCAAAATGGAGGGGATATCCCGCCCTACCCTGAGAGTCCACCTCTACATCAAAACAAACTCTCCATACATAGATAGGGAGCAAATACTCGTACATTGACAGGGCTGCCACTTCATTTGGGGACTCCAAAACTGAAAACACGGCATCACTGCTAATGTATTTGCTCCCTATCTTTGCAAGGAGAGTTTGTCTTGACGTAGAGGTGGACTTTTAGAATAGCGCAGGATATCCCCTCCATTTTGGCCGCAACTTGAGAGCTTTATATGAGCTTGGGAGTTGATTTCAGAGAAAACCAGTGGCACCATCGTGTTTCTCGCGAACTTTTACAGAAGAAACAGCAGTCAAATCGCAAATCCCTCACACATGCAACATCTCCATTTTACCGTTGAAAAATGCTAAGTGAGGAATGTGGATAAAGTGCGTACGAACCTGTAGGAGGCGGAGGGCGAAAGCTCCGTCGGGCCATCTGACGAGGGCGTAGCAGCTGGCGGTGCCGGTGGCGTTGACGAAGATGCACTGGCCGTGGACGATGATGGGGCAGTCGTTGCGGTGGGCCACCTTGTTGAGGAGGTAGGCGGCCTTCCGGCAGCCCTCCCTCCGTCCCGAGTTCTTGTGCGAGCCCATGTGCGGGCTGAACCCCTTGCACGGCTCCTGGTACATGATCACCTTCCCGCCGGACGCGATCCCCGGATTGTTGACCCGCCCCGGGATCACGAATAGAGGGCACTGCAACCGTAAACAAACTCCGTTAATACTATCGTGTGTATTCGTGAACTATACACGAAAATGGACATATTTCTGCCACCAAGAACTATGTGATAAATGTAAGAAGATATGAAGAAAAAAACACTAAGAAGTGGCCCGAAACCTGAATGTAACACTGTCGAGTGTGATCTACCGATGATGAGGTCTAAAAAGGCCCAAACCGGTATAGATCTCTCGACGTGACTCCAACTTAATATTCCATTTCAAACTACCTGAGCTGAACACTCTCCCTCCTCGGTTTCGTACTGGTGCGCATTAGAGTTCAAAAAATTATTTTTAACTCTAATTTTAATTTTTGGAACTTCTTGGCTTTGATTTCCCCACGAAATGGTGTGGCCTTGTAAGAAGAGATTCAGCAATGTGTTATGTGTTTTCACTGATTTATTTATTTAATAAACGTGCTAAAGTTTTTCGGCTTGTGGCCATCATTAGAGCTTACAAAGAAAGGTCAAAAACATAAAACAATAAAACACTTAAAAAACATTTCGCTGGTCACGATTATCAATAAATTACCGCTGTGTGAATATCGGTATAAAGCTTACTGGATATCGGTACGCTGAAGTCTACATTGGGTGGTGGGGATATATGCCTGGTTTATCCTCCACCAGAGCGCAGCATTTCACAACACTGTTTAAATAGTGAGTTCTGGGCTAAATCGATCTCGGTTTGGACGCCCATTAATTTAATACCTTCATTCACTCCTTTTGCAATTTCAAACCGTTCTAGGACACCTATATATCTTTTGTCTCTAGATTTATGGATAATCTCAATATTAGCATCTATGGAGTGTTTGTTTTTTTTCCATGTGCCTAAAAACATTGGAAGACTCCTTGGTCAAATGCTTTTTCGCTCTTATATGAACAGATAGCTCTGTTTTACCAATGTAGCTTTCATCACAATCTTTACATTTAAATTTATATACGCCTGCCGAGCTGTACTTATCCTGTTCCTTCCATGGTCCTTTTTAGAACTATGTGCGAGTGGGGAAGATTTGGTGTGCGCTAGAAAGCAGGAGCACTGTTAGAGTGGGCATGAACCCTGTGGAGAAATGGAAAAGCCGCAGTCGCCACAGTCAGGGAATACCGTGAAATGTCAAGGGAAATGACGAAAATGTCAGGGAAAACTAGGAAATGTCAAGGAAAATGACGAAAATATCAGGAAAAAGTTGCCAAGCCATGCACCTTAATTTTTTCTCTAGAATGGGTTTGAAGTTTCGAACCACAAAATTTGCCTGAAAACTATTTTAAATCATGTCTTGTCAACCATCTGACATATCTTCAATTGCCAAAGAATCTCTGCAAAACGTGTCAGGGAATTGTATCCTCCTAATTCTGTGGCAATTCTGAAAAGCGGGATTTTACATTCTGTCAAACGGAACTATGTGCCAACTGAATGCGGCACTCATGAGCCATGGGCATATGACAAGAGCGTTGTGGACAGGGCTCATGAGTTAATGACTCCCCCGCGGATCCGCAGCGGCGACTTCGCCGCAGCTGACGTCATTGGCGCTTTATAGTTCCCATTCATTCTTACGGCCCTCGACTAACGGCCCTTCTTTCTCACCTGTCTTTGGTTCCGTTCAGCAGAAATACATCCGATTGGGATGGCCATTAACGTTATTGGCTTGTGTATGTTTCCTAAACGCAAAAGTATGAAACGCCCTAGCTTCTCAGTAGGGCTGAAAAAAAAAAAAAAAAACTCAACACTGAAAACTTGTGCGGGAACCCAGAGGGTACACAAATTAAAAAGAAGGGGGGGGGGGGGCGTAATTTACACCACTCAGGGTGTGGGGTTTAGAGGCCCTGAGTCCTCGAAAATTAAAATTGGCAACTAAAAGAACGGAAAAGTAAACCTACGGACGCAGAACAAGCAATTGAACGGAGTTCAATTACTGGCATGTAATTATCAATTAGTTTATCTGGTCTGGCCAACTGTTGTTTACTGGTCTGGGTAACGGTAATAAAATCCAACGCTCTGGTTATCCTTTAAACACCTTTTAATCACACATTTTTTTTTAGCAGTTTAGCAGAAATAAATCCGATTGGGATGACCAATGACGTTATTGGCCGGTCTATGTTTCCTAAACGCAAAATTACGTACCTTACTATAATTGGCCTTAATAGCTTTTACCAGTTTTTGACGTCATTGGCTGAATTGCTTTCATCCATCTTCTTACGTTTTTGTAGATTTTCACAACGTCAATCTCGTGTAGAAAAGACAACAAAATGACCGTCTAACATGAAATATATGCGTCAATAAAGCTGCGAAATCAAGTTTTTCAGTATTGTTTTTTATTGCGATGTATGCGCATTTGAATATTATCCATTAAAATCGGAAAAGATGAATTGAAGGCCCTGATCCGAAATCTGGTAACCCCCACGGGTAAAATATTCCTTGCGCACGCCAGAATCCGAAAACGCACATGCGCTTAAAAGACAGTGGAAAGTGCACATTTTCGAACATGGAGGCCGCTGATAGTACAATCCAAAAGCGCAAAGACAGTGGACGGAGGCACCGTCTAATAACGCACGGAGAGAATAAACTGTTTTTAAATCGGGTGAATGACACCGTTGCTTACCGCTACGATGACAGATGATCTTGACATTGAAGATAATTGGTATGGGTTGTTAGAAAGTTCCCTAACTCTACTTCATGAAAACAAAAAGGAAATTGAAGGAACTTTATCCTCCTCTCCTCCCCTTGCCCGTATAATTTCAGTCGCAAATATCTACCGAAGGGTCGTCGCCGCAAAGAATCTAACTTGTTTGAGATATGTTTCTGCACCAATATGATTGTGTCGGAAAAAGTTGTACATATCTACGAAATAGAACATGTTTTTCCTCTTCGCCTTCATTGATTCTACGAACATGTGGGCCTTTTATTTTCACGAGTCTGAAAGCTTACATTTCTCATGTGCTTTTGGACTGCAGCCCATGCTCGGGGACTTTCGAATCAGCATGTACCTTTCGGAGGCGAGTGCGCCGGGTGGTTTGAAACTCTTGCCTTGAAAGACAAAGTCTGCCTGAGAGGCGAACAGCTTACCGGGAAAAAACCAACGGAAAGTTCAAAACTAAATGAGTGAGTTTAAGTGGATCAACCCTCCAAACAAACAATAAAACATGCGGTAATCCAGGTACGTTGAAGCAGCCTCGAAACTTTAGAGCGCTCGCGGAAGTGTATCCAGCCCTCTTGATCTCCGAACAAATGTGGGAACTGCACCGTTTTGCTTAGGAAAAACGACGTATGAACTTCTCCGCGTTGCCAAATTGAAGCTTTGGATACAGGAAGGGTATATCCTGGTCGCGATGTCTCAAAATCTCGAGTACTTATACGGGAGAGAATTGCCATCTCCGTGCCGCTCTCTTATTGGTTTATCAGTTTTAGCCTATTATGGAGCTCCAACGTAAACAAATCTGACCCAGAGGGTCACGTAATATCGGCTGAGAAATGAATGATAATCACACTCAAAGGTTAATTTTCGGAAAAAATATCATCGAAGTTCGAACCGAACTCTATCCAGAAGTTGACTTTAAGGAAGATTCTATCAAATCCAAAATCACGTCCACAACATTCTCGCCATCTTGTTTGTTTACATGGGGCCTAACTAGGAGTGGAAGGGCTTGGGTTTGTTTACACTGGGACAAGTACGATTGCTTACCCCTATTGCCCGTGCTGGAAAACTTACGAATTTTTTTCTATGATTTTTCCTTTTGAATTTTTTCATAATTTCTGGGAGAATCTGGGACTTCGGCGGCTAGTTGTCGGCGAGCGCTAGAGAGCGCTGTAAAAGCTGTTTTATAGTTATATTCATAATTTGAAACAGCGTCTTTGAAGAATTCACAGGAAATATCCATAGCTTTTCTCAGGAAATATTTTATTAATGGACGGAATTCGACAGCATTTGAATGCTCAAATGGTGTAACCCGCGGGACGGTAGTGCTGTGTTTACTGTTCAGCGGAATACGGGAAACCGAGAATGAAGGAGGCATTTTTTAAATGAGCGGTGCGGGTAATTGAAACTTTGCACCAGCAATGACGGTTTTAAGTATGTGAAAATCTGTTCGAGTCCATTAGTTGCCCTTTTCCATCTCCTACTTTTGAAAGAGTACATTATTCATGTATAAAAAGTCGACGTTAGTCAACTTTACAACGTGTAACTAACCGAAAAACAGCTAAGGTTAAAATAAAAATGATTTTATTCTACGAATTTGGTAAAGTTCCTGCATGGAGGCAAATTTTTCTCATTAGTTTCGTGTCGCAATGCCCGTGTTGTAAGTATCTGTGTGTTCCTTGGACGATTGAGTAATAACATGGAGTAAGTTGCTGATACGAATTTCGCAAAATTTCCCCATACGGAGAGCGAGTTTTTCACCTTAATTTTGTTTCACGATGTTCGTGTTCAAAAGAGATGATTTGTTTGATAGATGATCGAGGAATAACGTAGAGCTAGGTATCGGACGAGCATTCCCTCATTTTGCACACGGAATTAAGTTTTCTCCCTTTTTCAACGCAAAACACCGTGCTGTTGTGTCAGTAAATAAAACGAGGTAACACAACGTGAATGTTACTTGTCTTTACAAGAATTAACTTTAATCAGTCAAAGGTATCGGAGACGATACGGTTTTTTTTTTTTTTTTTTTTTTTTTTTTCAAACTACTCTCAAAATTTGTCGTGTATTCGGTTTATTCCTCTGTCTTTCCATTTTTCCAATTCCCCAACCCGAAAACTGTTAAAAATGCGGGTGAAGTATGGAAATGGTAAGGATTTTTGAGCATCGCCAAAAAAAGTAATTTTTGGAAGCAGAGAGGAGGCAAGGAATTTTAATGGCAGGGTACATGAAATGAATTTTTAGCAGTACACCTATTACTGCTAATAATTTTAGTTATCATGCCATTATATTATCATACACGCGTGCACCAATCTGGTATCTCTTGAAAGTTCTTTTCTTCTTTCACCCTGTAATAACGCTTTAAATGTGATTCAACAGTTTTTCCTCGGCTCTTTGAAGATGAAAGAATGAAAATTGTGGACTGATTAGCATACTGAAACGCTGAGACCAAGTTTGATAGTGTTTTTATCCAGAACAGCTCTGCATTATCTCCAACCGCAGGGAATTAAGATGTGGTTTGGGTCAAGACGAATACATTAACTCGACCTTTCAAAGTCAAACCTGTTGGATTCTCCAGTTTTCATCACAATATGCATAATTTAACAATTTAAACGGCGGATATGCAGCCTTTCATCACAGCACAAATAATACCGGAACGTTTCGGCTGAAAACTCAGCCTTCTTCACTGAGATATATAGACAACAAGCAAAATTTATAAATCTAAAATCTTAGCTCTTGACTCTACCTTTCTAAAAGAGAAGAATGTCGTTCAAAAGGTTCTCGTTTCGAAAGTTACAGCCAAGTACCAAGAATTTAGATTTTTAAATATGCTTTTTTCGTGTTCTAGCCAACTGAGGAAGGCTAAGTTTTCAGCCGAAACGTTTTGGTTTTATATGTGTGATTAAAAGCCTTGTTACACGCCGTTTGGATTGTTTATTTTTGTATACCTTGACACGGTCTACGGATCATCAAGCATATCACAATACACCCCCTCTGTAACGCATACCGAGAATGGAATTTTCTCTTACGCAATTTGGGTTATGTGCTGCATACACTTATTTCCCATTGGTAGATCACGGTTTACTTGGGACCTATAAAAGGTTTAACTAAAGGGAGATTTCATTTGTGAAAAATGAATGCCTGGGTTGAACTTGAAAATTTGGATGTTCTGCCACGTCTACGTTAGGTTGTTGATAACGATATTTATTCTACCTACCTCCTAATTTACCAGGGAAAAACTGTTGTTGAGATGAATACACATGGATTTAACTCCAGACACCCAATTGTGTGGACAAGAACACGTTTTAAGTCAAAATGATATGTCAATTTTTTTTTTTTTCAGTGGTATTCATTCAACTTGTTGCTCCTCTTCGAACTTTCAATTTTCACTGGCTGACTTGTAGTGAATTGGCTGAAAGTAGGTCTTGATTTTGTATGAAAGTGATATTTCAGCAGTTATTGACAACTGATTTTTGTAAATGTTACTTCCAAGTAACATAGTTGTTTCCTTGTAAACAACCTCTGATGAAATAATACGCTTCACTGAAACATACATATTGTAAAGGACTAACTGTCAGTATCGACTTCCCCTTCCGTAATTTGAAATTACGTCCTCGGGGTCGATGTCTAATGCACAGCCTGTATTTAGTCCGTGAGTTCCGTATAAATATGCAAAGCGCTTCCTCCTCCTACAGGCTGCGCCGCACAATAGATCGAGTCAATTGGAGAGGTCGGACAAAATTTTGAAACTTTAAACGCTTATAACACCGTTTATACAAACTTTAGGGTTTCAAAATTGGTTCCATTGGTTTTCTAGTGCAATTTTCTTCTTGATGCACCCCTCAAAATTGAAAATGTGACGATTTAGACATCAAAATTTGCAGTTTAAGTTAAAAATGTCATGTCCGACCTCTACAATTGACTCGATCCACTGTGCGCCGCGATGCAGCTCAACGTCACGCCGCTTCCTTACCCTCTACGCGATAAAACGATTTTCCTATGCAAAATACAGTGCACGTATGTTGTTTCTAATATGCAGCTCGCTCCAACTCGTCTTTGTCGTTGAGGGAAACCAAACCACCCGTCTAAGAACCAGCTGTTTGCTATGCATTTTGCATAATTTCCGCGCCCAAGGCGCGATCTCCATCAGCTTCGTTCGCGCTTGGCAAACGTTGAGTTCTCACACACACCCAAGTGGACTGCAGTGTGCGAAACACCCCTTCTGGCATCGTTCGTGATCAAAGGCTCTCCAACGAATTGATTGGAACTGCATGCATGCAGAAGGCCCTCATATTGTTCAGAATAATGGACGGAATGTCCACGTAATTGTTACGTATGTTAAATCACAAAGAAATTGGAGGGTTACGTTACATTATTATGGAATTTCAGGGTTCGGTTAAAGTAGCACTGCATTTGTAGAGCCAGAAGTGCATTCCAAATTCGATTATTTAACATCTACATACCTTCTTTTGTGTGTCGCACTAGTGGTTTTTAAATTTCCATGGAAACACCCAGATCTGTAGAAACATTTTGCCTACCAATAAAATTGCACAAGAGAAATGTTGGAAAAAACGGGGAAAATGTATGGTATGACAAAACCTATAGTGGTATAATTAATTACACAAGAGGCAGGGTATGTGAAGGGTTCTCCAACGTAAGAGAGGAAAGAAAGAAAGAATTCAGAGATTTTAAGAAAACTCTGAAATTGAGCTGTTCGTCTTAGCATACACCGCAGCCACATTTTTGACATTCTGAATCTAATGAGAGGGTCATAGATAAATAAATAGGTAGAGATGGCCTTTCATTTGGTGACCCTCTTCCTCGTCTATGGCTGTGCTGCTGAAAGCAGCATTTAAGAACTCAGAATTGTCAATGAACTGAATGCTTCTTAATCCGGTAGTCCATAATTTTGTCGACTTACATTCAAAGTTCTTGGAGTGTAAGCAATAGGTCGGCAATAGAGGCAATATCAGGTCAAGTACCATCATCGAAAATGTGGCTAATGACTGCCACGACTTATGATAGAAAGATACCCTTAAAATGAACCTATAGTCTTTTCCATCTGTGATGGTGCTGCTGAAGGCAGCATTGAAGGACTGAGCATTGTCAATCGCATGCCAAGCGATCAGATTTTCCTAATTTCTATCAATTATGGCCGACGAGGCTTTTTAATCGAATCTTAAGACTTTCCGAGCGATCTAACTCTTTAGACTTAACTGCAGAGGCAAAACTTCCAGGATCCATGCAGCTATTTGTACTGCGTTATATCCACAGCTGTCGCAGAGAGTTATTTTCACAAAAGTGACGGCACCGCCGCCATTATTCCGTTCGTAACTTTCTAACTTTAGTACATCTAATTCTTACTTGAGAAGGGGAGGTTGAATAGATGCGGCTGTGAATGTGTTAGCCCAATTGGAAATCCTTGAAATTGTCCAAACGAATTGAAACTATTGTGAAAATAGTTATCCTTCAGTCCCACGCTTCTGAACGCTTCTCCTTTCTATTCCTCTGTACTACCACCTTCTTAATTTGATAGCACAGACAGCGCAATTTCAAATTAGACGATCAACCAAGTTGGTAAAGTCTCGGTTAATCCCGAAAGAATCCTTAGAAATAAAATTAAAGCAGCTCATTCAAAAATTATATTTTATTCGAAGCCCTTTTGATTGGAAATGCACAGCAGCCGGACTAAAATACCGTCACAAGTGTAATAGATATAATTCATATTATGTTCGCTTTATAATGTTATGTTTATACATTATCAAATCCGAGATATTTAAGAATACAAAATCTTTAGATTAATTAGACGCATGCATTAGATTTAAAATTTAAACAATGGCACAGAGACCAAAGTAAATTCTGAGCTACACTGCAAGCGCCACAAAATACATCACGAACACGAATGGTCGGTACACATAATGAAATGTTTTGGATTACCACTCAAGTCGTGCGTGAATTTTTCAGCTACAACGTCTATCGTGTAAATTTGCGCAAAATGGTGTGTGAAGATTATATTCAATTATATTTACATGATTCTGGACGCCGAGTGCCTGTTTACAGCGCAATTCATTTAGATAAAAATTGCTTTTATTGAACCTGCGAATCGAATCCTGTCAAAATTTAGTTTCATCACGTAAGGAAGCGAAAATTAATTTGTTTCCTTCCCAGTACCAAGTATCATTATTATGGGTAGACATTACTTTTTTCTCGTGAAAATATAAATTATTGACTATTGTTAAAACAACAAGAATGCCGCTATGATCAAAAATTTCCTCGAACATTTCAGCCGAGAGGGAGCAAGGAGCTCGTGGCAACATTGATAGCCCGAGCGGTGTAGGTTTTTAGTCGGCCTATTTTGGAGGCAGTGTTTTTTCCAGATCACAGTGACTTTATTTTAATGCGAAGGAAACTATCAAACTGGGATGCAGCTACAGAAAAATTTACTAATTTCATTAATCTTAGTGTGCGAGGTCCTAAAACTTAGTGTCTGAGGATTTTATGTTGCAGTGACGTTTTCTCTCTAATAACCTTATGGACTTTCTGGACACCAAAGAGAATACAAAAGCAGGAATTTGATTTGCGGGGTCGAGCGGCACCCCCTACCTTTACGAGTCGTCGCTGATTGGCTGATCCGCCTGGTGCCCTTTCAGCAAAATAACACGGGGTTCATTTTTCGTTGAAAATACCTCGAGTTAGGAAAGATTTATACGTCGGAGGTTACAGAAACTAATTCTCCATGTTTTTGAGAAGAGATTCTTGGGTAGTTCATAGCGTGTGTTTCTCTAACACACCAAACAGTTCGACCTGGGAATGGATTTTTTTTTTTCAATTTGGAATGGGAAACTTGGTTTTGTAATTCCACAAAATTCCCGGTCGAATTGTTCGGTGTGTTTGAGAAGAAAATGTCATTTATTGCCCGTGAATCTCTTCAGAAAATTATTGAGAATTGATTTCTATTATTTCCGACGCACTAATTGTTCCTTTTTTCAAGATATTCTCGATGAAAAATGAGTCCCGTATTATATTCCATCAGAACCCTGGAAAGTGGGCACCAAGCGGATTGGCCATTCAGAGAGGACTCGTGAAAGTAGAGGGTGCCACGTGACCCCTAATCAAACTGCTGCTCTGGTTTTCCCTTTGTTTTCGATTCACCGAAGGTTAAAGAGGCAGATACATTTGCGAGCTAGACGCGCGTTTTGAGCGGCGAGTAGTCCTTCAGCCGTGTTCGGCAATCTTCGTACACTGGAAAAAAAAAACACATTGGATCTAGAGTCCAGACACTTGAAAACATTGACAAGAAAAAGGACACTTGATTCATCAGATTTAAGCTTAAATCGAAAGGAAATCCGCTCAAATTAAGAGGCTTGGTTCTCGATTTAAGCTTAAATCTGATTGAATCAAGAGTCCTTTTTCTTGTCGATGTGTTAAGAATCTGGACTCTAGATCCAATGTGTTTTTTTTTCCAGTATAGCCGAGTAGCAACTCGCTCGAAGTAGGATCGCATCCTGCTTTCCGGGCCAAGACGCGCGTGTAGCGCGCAGGTGCATCCGCCCCTCAATAATCATCGTCGCCAGCGTCGGTGTTATCGTCGGGGTTGACGGCGTTGCTGGCGTTGACGGGGGGGTCGATGTTGTTGGAGGCCTGGAGCCGGAGCCTCTTGCAGTAGGAGTCTAGGAGGACGAGGAAGAAGGAGTTGGGGTAGCGGGCCCGGCGGACGAGGACGTAGCAGGCGCCCATGCCGGTGGCGTCGTTGCGGATGCACTGCCCGTGGTAGATGTCAAGACAGTTGAGCTTGGCCTTGCTCACGGCCGCCCACATCCGGTCGGCGGCCTTGCGGCAGTCCAGTCGCCGCTGTCGGTTCTTCTTGGAGTAGAGGTTGTCGCGGTACTTGACGCACGGGTCGTCGTTCATGATGTACTCGTGGTTCGGGCCCCGGATGTCCTTGGCGTTGACGCCCAAAGGGACGATGCACGTCGGCGCCGCCTGGAACGGCAGGTACCGCTGGTGGAACCCCTGCAAAACGGAAACAACGGGTCAGGTCAGGTCAGCCGGCTTCTTAAGTTAATGCTGTAAATGGACCACAAGACAAGGTACGAAGTTCAGCATTCCTTTACCCTTTTCTTAACCAAAATTTTACGTAGAACACGATTTGCCCGACGAAAATTACTGAAATAAACTCCTAACCGATATATTTAATGTTTCTTGACGCGTGAATTCAAACCTTCCGCTCATGAAAACTCAATAGTCTACGTGAGTCAAACCGCACACGAAACATTACCATGACACTCTCTGCGATGTAAAAATTTAGCAACCTCAGTCTTGACGCTTTGGCACAGCTGTAGCAAGTTTTTTATAGTTTGAACAACACAGGGTGGGAAATGAACAGTGCTGTATTGAGAAGCCTACCGAAACTGTTGTAGTAGGCGATTGGACTAACGTAGAGTATTGAGTTTCGTGTGATCGGGCAATTCAAATTGCCCATAACCAATGTAATTTAAAAATGTTAATATCTTGGATATGAAATGATTTCGGTAACTTTCGATGCAAGAATCGTGTTTCAAGTGAAATTCTGATCAAGAAACATGCATCAGAATCCTTAAATTCGTACCTTGTCTAGTGGTCCATTCTGTTGTAAATGCGCGGACATGTGAAGGAGATGACAAACCGGCGACGCTAGGACAAAGGACACCAAAATGAACCGCGTTAAACAGAATGGAGCCAAGCCATAGGTATTTCCAAATTTAATGGGGTGATTTAATATTTTTTACACGAAAATGGCTGTGCAGATTTTCGTGCAAATTTAAGTGCATTTTCTCCGTACGCTGTTAAAAATCCCACTCTCCACTCGTCGGTTTCCCAGAGGGTAGTCCATCGAGACCACCAACACTTACGACCGAGACGTATTTCTCCGCACTCCCATTGGCGTAGCTTGCTTCCCGCTCTGTCGATTGATCTACCATTGAAACCCATGGAAAAGGATCGATAAACAGGGTGTCCGCAACGAATACCTTAACAATCGATTCTTTACCATTGCTTCAAAAGGGAAAATATCGATAGTCGATCATTCACGCCTCGGCACTGCTCACTCCGATATCACTAATCTTGTGTTATTATAGGTAAGGCACCGAACATAAACATGCATGTCGTAATAAGGTATTTCAACGTTGAAAGACGGAATGGTTCCTGTTCCTTGCATTAATGGCGAAGCCTTCCGCGTTGCCCCCGGTGGCTTATTTTACTCGCGTGCCGGAGAAATTGCATTTTGCGTGCACGCCGGAAGAGTTCCCGACCGCACGCAAACCCCTTTTTTGCAGCAATATTGCCACTGTTGTTCTTTTAGTGTCCCATACCGTTGCACGGTCTACGGCCGTCGGCAAGTAAAAATGGATCTTGTTATTCAAGTGCGTTTTAATTGGAAACTCGGGACGCAATTTACATGATTTCTTCTGCTATGATTGTGCCAGGATAACTTGGTACCACGTTACATGAAGGGTGTGGTTTTCTGGCGTACTATGAAAGGACGTCCTATGAGCCTTCACGTGTTGCCAATTTCCCTCAATATATCACGAATGTCAAAGAAAATTGGTGAATATTTTTCAAAAATAAATATTATGTAAGAGGAAATTTGGCGTGTGCTTACAATTACCCCTTAGCACGGCAGTATTGGTCTTGGTTATCCATTCCAGGGAAAACTAATGGCAAGGACGTTTTTCTTGTGATATTTGGACTGCATTTTGCAATTTGGAACTATTCTGGCTCCTCTAGAAAAACTCTTATATGCATAGGGAAACAAATGGCCCATACGTTGTTTTTAAACTGGGCTAGAATTTGTAGTTTCAAATTGCAAAATGTAGTCCATTTTAAAGTGGGAGTGCAATGTACTTTTTGAGTAAAGCGGGACTCATGAACCTGTTATTAATAAGAAATTACATTACAGAATTCTCATGAATATAACTGAAAAAACTGTGAAACAACCCTATTTTTACCGACAGTTAATTCTAAAGCAGTCCCGCCCGTGATGCAGATGACCGATTATGTACTTCGAATTTAAGTCTTTAAAAATGTTTTAAAGTGCATAGCAAATGCACTTGAGAGACTTCAAACTTAGTTCGTTTTTTGAATTACTTGGCGAAGAATCTAAATTTCAAAGGGTCTGAAGCCTGGAATAAAAATATACCTATTTCACGCTATTTTATAGTGATTGCCGTTCAACGCCAAAGTGAGTTCACTTTGAGCTGGCTGTCTAATCAATCTTCGCTTCGTTCAATAGCATTCAATTTCAATATGAATGAAGGGCATACCCTATTCCTTTTGAAGCAGTTTCCAAAAGTAATGAACAAAATTTAATATTTAAAACATACAATGAAGGAGGGAGAAGTGTTGGAATGGAACACAAACCAGAAACAAAATGTAAAACCCGATTATCCACTTATACAGGAAGTAAAACTAGGAAAGTTTGTATGGAGAATAAACAAGTTACTGCAAGATAAGGAGAAGGCACTTGGGTAGAGTAGAGAGCAACTTTAACGCAGAAATACGATTTATCCTCCGCGACCAACGAGCTGAACATGACCTTTCTTTCCCACCTTAGACGTGCGAAAAAGTTCCGTTTGAAGCGGTTTCCAAACGTAATGAATACAATTTTTTATTTAAGGAAGAAGGTGGGAGAAGTGTTGGACTTTCTACAAATGGACAAACGAGAACAAGTCGTTCTCTGCCAAACGAAACTATGTGCATTAAGACATGAGCCACGAGACCCATAAGAATACATGCTCAACAGGGCTCACGTCATGATGCACATAGTTCCGTTTGGAAGAAATACGTCCGAAGAAATATGACCTAACGCCGCGCCGGAGCTCGTGTCCTTGAGCCGAGGAACGGCGTCCAATTAAAAACGCCTTCAATTTAACTTGATACCGTATGCTTACTCCAAAGGCCGAATAGTTGCTTGTCGGTTTTTTGCTCCTATCGCTTGAATCCTCCCACCGTGTTACAAATTATTGATCCCGTCGTTTGGACTATACTCTCAGAGTGCGGAGAGAGCAGTGATTACGGTGAAATTTCACGTATTTTTCACCTGAAATTCCACGTGAAATTCATTAAGTTTTTGCAATATCATGGAAAATAGGCTGACATTAAAACTATTGAGATTTCTACTATATTAAAGGAAAATTTCATGCGAAATTTCATCCTTGTTTTACATCCTCATTTTTCATGAAATTTTCCATCAACAACCGGAGAGAGCAGTGAAAGTTCACGTATTCTTCACTTGAAATTCTACGTGAAATATCAGGAAGTTTTCTGGATATCATCGAAAATAGGCTGAAATTAAAATTATTGAGATTTCAAAGGACAATTTCATAAAATTTCACGCGATATTTTATCCTTGTAACTCCAAATTCTTATTCTTCATGAAATGATTCATCCCAGTGGTCTGCGTTTTGTAGGGCTTGGCTTTCGTTCGCCTTGGATGGCCTCGGCGAGATGACTTTGGCATTATTAGAAGAGATCCTAGTTAAGTCGGGGGGGGGGGGGGTGGTCTTGGTTAATTCGATTAACTGCCGGGTGGGTCGTTGGTGGCTTCTTAAGGAGAAATTCCGAGTCGGGGATTAGTGCGAGGAAACGCCAAGAGCCAAACAATTTAGCAGTCCGGACCTTCCCGAAAATTGAATAGATTATTTGGATCTCATTTAGCGAACTGGGACCAGCGCGATTACAGTGTTTTTAAAATCGCTCAACTTCTCCTTCTATTTTACAAATACTTAATCTACACTGGGGGGGGGGGGGGGGAAACACATTGGATCTAGAGTCCTGGCTCTTAAAAACATCGACAAGAAAAAGTACTCTTGATTCAATCAGAATCTAGCTTAAATCAAGAACCAAGCCTCTTAATTTAAGGGTATAGGCCAGAGCCCTTTCTTAGGTTCTATTTCTGTATTATTAGTTACGTTTCTAGGGATTTGGCTATGATAATTACTCAGCCATTGTTCAGAGGGGAAATTCTCTTCTAAAGATTGTTTGGTTTTTTTACGAGTGGGTGACGGGGAAGAAACTATATCTGAGTAGGGTCTACGCAAATCATCGATAGTGTATTGGTGTTTCTCGTTATTATCAGTTCCAACTGTTTCTAATTGATTATACAGGGTTATTCAAAAGTTACGCACCACTGGCCATAACTTTAGTTCTAATTATGATATCGATTTGCGGTTTGTGGCGTCCTTCCTCATATCGAGGGGGAAACTTTTTGAGGTACTTTCCAGTTCTTCACCCCCCTAGGGGGAGGGGGGGCGGGGGGCAACTCAAAAATTTCAAATGGCAACCCCCATCATGCGATACATCGTTAGAAAGAGCATGAAAAAATAAAATTTTTAGCGCAAACCGGAAGTCGATCTGACCCCCCTATCAAAAGTTAGGGGGGTCCAAAGGTTATTTAGGGGGTCCGTACCTTCATTTTTTAGAGTAGCTTCGGCGGCTCTTGGACATACCATTTCTCTTTTCAAAGAGTCCTCGAATACTCTAAGTCTGATACCGAAGTCTTCATATTGCCCACGGGCCACCACAGGCTCCCCGAAGGGGGGGGGGGGATGGGCCTGTTACAATGAAAAATTGCATTAAAATACGAAAAGTCACAGAAGTGCTTCAAACTTAGCATCAAATCCGAGTGGAAGTTCTTGCCAATGTTAACGCAAACGCAGCCTGCGAGTTTAAAGTGAGTTTTCAAAACTCTTAGCCCCCTGCCCCCCTCATTTTTGGTTGCAGAGCGGGTAAAAACCGGGAATTCACTACAAATAATGCCCGAAACTAATGTCCAACTTGAGAAGGACCCTTGAAACGTTGCGACCAGTCGGAGCATTGACATAAAGGGACTGCCGCCCCCTTAAAGTACGGAAACATCCATAAAACCCTAGCTGCCCCCCTCATTTTTCGTTGCGGAGCGGGTAAAAACCGGGAAAATCGCCAGAAATGATGCCTGAAACCACTGTAGAACTTGACGCGGACCCTTGAGACGTTGCGCACAGTCGGAGAACTGCAACACAGGAACTGCCGCGCACTTTAAGGATGGAATCATCCATAAAACCCTTCGCTGCCCCCCTCTTTTTTCGTTGCAGAGCAGGTAAGAACCGGGGCATCATTTCTGGCGAATTTCCCGGTTCTTACCTGCTCTGCAACGAAAAAAGAGGGGGGCAGCGAAGGGTTTTATGGATGATTCCATCCTTAAAGTGCGCGGCAGTTCCTGTGTTGCAGTTCTCCGACTGTGCGCAACGTCTCAAGGGTCCGCGTCAAGTTCTACAGTGGTTTCAGGCATCATTTCTGGCGATTTTCCCGGTTTTTACCCGCTCCGCAACGAAAAATGAGGGGGGCAGCTAGGGTTTTATGGATGTTTCCGTACTTTAAGGGGGCGGCAGTCCCTTTATGTCAATGCTCCGACTGGTCGCAACGTTTCAAGGGTCCTTCTCAAGTTGGACATTAGTTTCGGGCATTATTTGTAGTGAATTCCCGGTTTTTACCCGCTCTGCAACCAAAAATGAGGGGGGCAGGGGGCTAAGAGTTTTGAAAACTCACTTTAAACTCGCAGGCTGCGTTTGCGTTAACATTGGCAAGAACTTCCACTCGGATTTGATGCTAAGTTTGAAGCACTTCTGTGACTTTTCGTATTTTAATGCAATTTTTCATTGTAACAGGCCCATCCCCCCTCCCCTTCGGGGAGCCTGTGGTGGCCCGTGGGCAATATGAAGACTTCGGTATCAGACTTAGAGTATTCGAGGACTCTTTGAAAAGAGAAATGGTATGTCCAAGAGCCGCCGAAGCTACTCTAAAAAATGAAGGTACGGACCCCCTAAATAACCTTTGGACCCCCCTAACTTTTGATAGGGGGGTCAGATCGACTTCCGGTTTGCGCTAAAAATTTTATTTTTTCATGCTCTTTCTAACGATGTATCGCATGATGGGGGTTGCCATTTGAAATTTTTGAGTTGCCCCCCGCCCCCCCTCCCCCTAGGGGGGTGAAGAACTGGAAAGTACCTCAAAAAGTTTCCCCCTCGATATGAGGAAGGACGCCACAAACCGCAAATCGATATCATAATTAGAACTAAAGTTATGGCCAGTGGTGCGTAACTTTTGAATAACCCTGTATTTATTTTTTAAAAGCGGGAAATTACCAATATTAAGTTTATTAATATCAAAAGGTTGTCCTTCTTTCAATTTAGTCTGTATAACTACTAAACGGGCTGCTAAATCTAATGATTGAGAGTGTTCTTCTTTTATTTTCTGTACTTTAGAAGCTTCTTCAAAAGAGAGGTTTTCGGAAGACATAATTTGTTTAATCACTTTTTGTTTTATCAATTCAGGGCAGGTATTAGAGAATGTAAGGTGGGCTTGTTGACAGTGATAGCACTTTACTTGGTTTGGGCATATATCATGGGCTGCATGGATTTCGGCACATTTGTGACATCGGGGTTGGCTTTTACATATCCGATTGCCATTGAATTCAGAGCGGTGCCCATGATTCAGGCAGTTACAGCATTTTACCAAATTGTAAATGTATGGGGTGGTAGAGGTTGCCACACATTCAACACAAGCTTTCTTTCGATTATATCGATGTATCGATCAGGCCGATGCCCCTCGAACTCACAGCCCAAAAGCGCAAATAGTCCCATTTGTGCTTTTGGGCTGTCTACTTGGAGGATTTGCGCTAATGGGCTTGAACGCTTTGTCCATTGCAACAACCCGCTCTCACCCATAGAATCCCTCGACATCCCTTTAGTCTTCTTTATCTACAGCTTTGTTGATCAATTTCAATAATCGGCCCGCTGTTGCTTTTAACTCAAACCGATTAATGTTCAAAAAAATCCTTCGGTTTGTGTTTGTGAAGCCGAACATCTGTGTCTGCGATTTTAATGTCTTTACAATTTATTTTGTGTCTTTCATAAAATCTTTTGATATACTGCTCGTGGAATGGTTAATCTTTTGGAAGGTTCATAGCATTCCATCTCACCCTGTTTCCTCCTCGCCAATTTATTTGCTATCCTTGAATCCATTATATACAAATATTCTTTTCATTTTTACTTTTATTTTAGGATCCATGATAATTTTGCAATTTTTCACATGTTCGTTGTTTCTGATCACCCAGTTTTGCCTGCATTTATTTTTGCTCTTCTTTGTCACGTTGTTTTGTGTTGGAGCTTCATACCTACAGTTTATTCTCTTGACGAAGCTTATCGCGACTCACAAAACTGCAAATATAGCTCCAACACAAAATGACCTAACAAGCTGGAGTGATCGAAAAGAAGCAAAGGACCGAAGATGGGAAAACAACCCCCGAAATGGTCGTCGTCTAATAATAAAAAATAAGATAAAACCAGGAGACCAGGAACAGAAAGGAGGCAAAAATTCCAAAACTATAATATATAGACAACGGAGGGTGTAGAATCGATCGACAAAATACGACCGACTCACATGTTTGTCGATCGAATCACGGTGATCGGTTCACGTTTTGGCTCTTCGATCGATTCATGTCGATCGAATCGATAGGGGTGTGTTTAAATTAACCATCGACCGATTCACGTCGAATAATTCTCGTATTCATTTTTCGATCGATATGTCGATCGAATCGACACCGATTTGTGATAATTTGTTTATCGATTCACGTCGATCAATTCGTGCCATCGAATCGATAGGGGTGTGTTTAAATTTACCATCGATCGATTCACGTCGAATAATTCTCGTATTTATTTTTCGATCGATATGTCGATCGAATCGACACCGGTTTTGTAATAATTTGTTTATCGATTCACGTCGATCAATTCGTGCCATCGAATCGATAGGGGTGTGTTTAAATTTACCATCGATCGATTCACGTCGAATAATTCTCGTATTTATTTTTCGATCGATATGTCGATCGAATCGACACCGGTTTTGTAATAATTTGTTTATCGATTCACGTCGATCAATTCGTGTTTTCATGTTTCGATCGATTCATGCCGACCGAATCCATACCCGCTAATACAACCACGTGTTTTATCATTTTACCGGATCACCGGAAAAAAATAATAACACATTGGATCTAGAGTCCAGACTCTTGAAAACATTGACAAGGAAAAATACTCTTGATTCAATCGGATGTTTGCTCTTATTTGATTAACTTTAAACTTTTTTGAAAACCGATAATTTAGCACTTACTTTCTTATTGTTCTCTACGCACTATGACCATTTAGAGTGGGCAGGCCGCCCATCTTCAGGTGACTGCATTGGTATGGAAAGGTTCAAAAATCCGGCGTGATAGCCGTGCCGGCGCAGTTATTATCGCGGCTCTCGTCGGATTTTTGCTCGAATCAAAACGGAATCCGCTTAAATTAAGAGGCTTGGTTCTTGATTTAAGCTAGATTCTGATTGAATCAAGAGAATTTTTTCTTGTCGATGTTTTTAAAGAGTCTGGACTCAAGATCCAATGTGTTTTTTATTTTCGAGTGAACTGTGTGAATGATGAAATCGCGCTCTGGACTCGCCCAACTTAACACGAGGAACCGTGAATAACCCAAATTTTTAACGGTGTGGTCTCCCTCGGGAATGGAATAGATTATTTGTCCTCTTCGACGTGGTGTCGATGAAACGTGAATTTTAAATGGATCACCGCGCGGTAACGAAGCGGGAGAGGGTATCATCGGGGGAGTTCGTGTCCATTCCATTTTCGATGCATGTTTTCAATCCCCGCGTTACGATTCCCGACCGCATCGACACATCAGCGCCCGCTATCGGAAAGGGGCGTCGAGCGTTAGCTCATTCTATCACGTGGAGGCCACTCGAGAGTAACGAAAATTCGTCGCCGAATTTCCGCCTCGGTTTAGTAGCTCCCTGGCGAGTCTAGCTCATGGTATACCGTGTATTTTTATTGACACTGTATAAAAGAGGGATGGGCGGTGTTGAACCGAGTAGCCCCAACTGTTTCGAAATTGCCTGGAAAAAAAAAAAGAAACACATTGGATCTAGAGTCCAGACTCTTAAAAACATCGACAAGACAAAATACTCTTGATTCAATCGGATTTTTGCTTAAATGAAGAAGCCAAGCCTCTTAATTTGAGCGGATTTCCTTTTGATTTAAGCTTAAATCTGATTGAATCAAGAGTATTTTTTCTTGTCAATGTTTCTACGAGTCTGCGGGTCGATTGTTGAATCGTTATCGAAAGACCTTGATCGATAAAAAGCATTGCCGAGATAGGGATTTATCGATCGAGTTCTTTCGATGACGATTCAATAATCGACCGCTGGACTCTAGATCCAATGTGTTTTTTTTTTCCAGTGTAGTCTCTGTGTTTTAACAGAAAGCTGAGCCGTTATATTGCTCACTGGAGAACAGGCGCTTGGACCTAGAGCCCTGACTCTTAAAAACATTGACAAGAAGAAATACTCTTGATATAATCGGACTTTACGCTTGGATCAAAAGGAAATCTGCCTGAATCAAGAGGCTCGGCTCTTCGATTCAAGGAAAAATCGGATTGAATCGAGAGTATTTTTTCTTGTCAATGTTATGAAGAGTCTGGACTCTGAATTCAAGCGACTTTTTTTCCAGTGCTCGTTAAGTACCATTAGACAAGGGTGGTCACGTTTGTATATAAGGAGATAAGGAAATCTAGACAAGGGTGGTCACGTTTGTATATAAGGAGATAAGGAAATCTAGACAAGGGTGGTCACGTTTGTATATAAGGAGATAAGGAAATCTAGACAAGGGTGGTCACGTTTGTATATAAGGAGATAAGGAAATCTAGACAAGGGTGGTCACGTTTGTATATAAGGAGATAAGGAAATCTAGACAAGGAGCAAGTTTCGAATAAATTCACGTGATATCTATGCCAAAGGAGCTGACTTCCAGTTATCGTCGAACAAAATCAGTCGAGACATTTTCACAAAATAAATAACACTGTTGCTCGCTTCTAAGGCTTTGTCCACACGAGCGCGGTTCGCGGAACTTATTTCGAGGAACTTGTTCCTGGAACAATAGTTTTTAGCTCAGCTAAAAACTTATTCCTCCAAAACCCGGAACCTCCCCCGTACTCCGACACTCCGAGCTTCTACATATTATGTTTCTTTTGATGTAAATTAGTTTGTTTTTGTTTTTTACGTCCTTTATATGCGTCTTTACATTTATTTTTGTTACTTTGGCGGCCGTATTATAATCTATTATTTTGCAATAATTGTATAGTTTTATTGAAGTTCCGGTTCCAGTTCGGGCGAACTCGTGTGGACAGCATGCCTCGTTTCAAGGAATAAGTTCCGGGAACTGAGCAAGTTCGAGGAATAAGTTCGAGGAACTTGTTCCCGGAACAAGTTTTCAGCTGCGGTGAAACTTATTCCTCCAAAACCCGGGACTTCCCTCCTACTCCGAGCTTCTACATATGTTTCTTTTGATGTGAATTTGTTCGTTTTTTTTTATTACCTCCTTTACATGTCTTGAAATTTATCTTTGTTACTTTGGCGGCCATAATAATCTCATTATTTTGCGATAATTATATACTTTTATCGAGGTTCCGGTCCCAGCTCGGGTGAACTCGTGTGGACAGCGTGCCTCGTTTTAAGGAATAAGTTCCGGGAACCGAGCAGTTCGTCGAATAAGTTCCTCGAACCGCGCTCGTCTGGACAGGGCCTAAGATTTATTTATGAGAGTATTTACCGAAAAAATAGCGGTAGGTCAGTCAGGCTGTCTGGGCACGGGTAATAGGCAGGAAACGAACGCTCTAGCCACCAGCCGTCGGCGGCTGCGTGGGGGCCTGAGTGGGCTGCGCGCCCGCACCGGAGGGGGCGGCGCCCATGGTACCGTTGTTGCCGCCTCCGTTGAGGAGGCAGTCGGAGAGGAGGACGAAGGTGTAGGCCTTCTTGCCGTGCCGGACGATGGCGTGGCAGGCCCCGTGGGTCCCGTTGGTGAAGGGCACGCACTGCCCGTTGACGACCCGCGGGCAGACCTGCGTGTTGCGGATCGTCTGGTTGTTCATGCGCATGGCGGCGATGCGGCACCGCCTCCGGCGCTGGATGTTGATCTGGCGGAAGTTCTCGCGGAAGAGGAGGCACGGGTCCTGCTGGAGGAGGAGGGTCTGGCCGTTGTAGAGCGGCATCGGGTTGAGCCGCCCGCCGGGGTACCAGAGGACCGGCGTGTTGTTGGTCTGTGACCCCCCGCCGCCGGAGGCCGAGTCGGCCGGGTAGTCCTGGTCCTGGCCCTGGTCCTGCAACAAAGAATGTTTAGGTCATTCCGTTGTTGGGAAGAGTGCGGCTGCATGCAGCAATGGCAATGCAGTGGTAAAAAAACCTCGTGGACCAATGCCGCATTGCATTGACTTAAGAGTGCAGTTTCTTGTCGCCGGATTTTAGTGTCCTGAACTCTTGTTTCGAGCGGATTTTGCATTGATTCAAGCGGATTTTGCATTGAAACAGGAGGCCAGACTCTTAAATCCGGCGACAAGAAACTGCACTCTTGAACCAAGAGGTTTTTTTTTTTTACCTGTGTACCAGTTGGAAAGGTGAAACCCGAGTACCTTTTTAGGGAGAGTAAGGAATGGAGATGTTGCATGTGTGAGGAATTTGCGATTTGACCGTTAATTCTTTTGTAAAAGCTCGCGAGAAACACGATGGAGCCACTGGTTTTCTCTGAAATCAACTCCCAAGCTCAAGGAAAGCTCTTAAGTTGAGGCCAAAAGTGGAGGGGATATCTTACGCTATCCTGAGAGTCCACCTCTACTTCAAGACAGTCATACTCTCCATGCAAAGATAGGGAGCAAATACATTGACTGGGGTGTCACTTTATTTCGGGACTCCAAAACTGAAAACACGGCAACCCTGCTAATGCTTTTTCTATCATCTTGGAGCGCCTTCAATTTCGTATGATACTGTGCAACACCTCTGATGTGAAATAGTTGCTTGAGGCGCCGCGGCTCGCTGCTACCAGCACGAAACGCGCGATGGCGCCTAAAATCCTAAAGGGATACTGCAAGCATTGCGCAATGCCTGAAGTATCCCCTTAGGTTTGTAGGCGCCAGTGCGCGTTTTGTGCTGGCAGTATGCTGCTCCACTCTGCGTTGGGCTCTAATATTTAACTGGGTTCGGCAAACTGCCACCCATTTCCTAGAATTACGGATAAGTGCCACCCGAGTAAATTTGACAACTGCCACCCGTCATGAAAACTGCCACCCTTGTAAATATGACAACTGCCACCCGGACTGACGCGTCTCGCAACTACATGGACTACAATATACTTCTTCAACTCGTTTTGAATAGTGCAAATCAATATCGAAACTTTATCAGAATCTCCTTTCCCCGAAGAGTGGCCCGGAATTTGCCATTTCAACCTGGAGCAGAGCGTATGATGAAATTGCGGACTTGGCCTGTTTATTTGTGACTCGTTTTACTTGACGTGCTTTTATACCGATGATTTGCTGGGCAACTGCAACTCTAGCTTTTAGTCAATAACTGCGACGCCACTTTCTAAGAAAAAATCCGTTTAATCCCATAGACTTGTCCAGCGTGTTGATAAAAAACTTGCGAAACCGAAATTTGTATAAACAATAATTTGGACCATTTTCAAGGGTTTAAGAGCGTCTGATAAAGTACGGGAAAAAATTATAATGTCAAAACGAAACGATTGAAACAGAAGAGATTGTTTCGTCAGCCACCCATACTAGTTCAATCCGCACCGTAGGCTGTTCTATTCAGCACACAAATTGTAGTTTTATCTACAATGCGCATGATACACAGCGGGCATGATGCTACATGTGTAACATGCATACTGTATTTTCGGTATCGCAGAACTTAAAGAGAAAGATTTTCAGACATTGTGTATTAAAGAACAAGAGATAATTTAATTGAACGCAAATCGCACGCGTCAATTCAGGTTTTCCATAATTGGTAAACTTAGAGGTGCTTCCCTGAAACAGACGTTAAGTAACAACCCTTAAGGCCTCTTTTTTAAACAAAGAAGGCTTGACTGTAGGTTTCCCACAATCAGAGATGTTGCCCCAACGGAATGTAAACATTGTTACATGATTTCGTTTGACAAAAAAAAGCGCAGAAATCATAATTATTTCTGGTATAGGAGAAGATAGAGGTGCCTCTTAACGTAGTCGCACACGTGGAGAGGCCTGAATGATCTATGTTTTCATACTTAAAGCTGTGTTAAAGAATCGATAATTAAGGTGTTCGTTCGTTTTGAACACCCAGTTCATCGATCCTTTTAATGTCTGAGTAATCGATAAATCGCTAAGCTCGCCACATCATTGAATCGTACGCACGGAAGGAAAATGTCGGTTACTCGGACTCAACAGCGGTTTATATCAAGCATCGATGCTTTCTGTGTAGATAACCGATGTATTTGGGGAAGAAATCAATTCTCGATGGATAATAAGAAATTTGCGCACCTAAACTGAAGTTGAGTTCCCACAAGAACGAAAATTTCAATGTTAGACATGAATGGAAGTTGCGATTAGAAGTTAAACCGAGGTATCTTTTTCTAATGCGTGGGTGCTAAATGTCGGTTTTCTAGAGTCAAGAATGCTCTTTTTGGCCTCCAAAAACCAACAAAACCGAAACTTCGCCTCCCATGGTTCTATGATTGAAGAATATGCGCTAACGCACGTCTTTAAAGCGTGATAAAGTCGTAGATTTATAACCAAAACAATCCAGACAATGTCATGAAATTAAACTTCGGGAAACGTTGGCGTTTGCATTTAAAAATAGTTACATGAAAATAACACCAAGAATAACCTGGATATTATCCGTTTACTTACGGCATGTGAGAGGTGTAGTCTCAAGTACGGAGAGCATACTTTTAAGCACACAAGGGTGGTTTCACGATAACTGGAATTGTTTTGTCGCCGTAACAGACAACACATTTTTCGGTCATATTTTTAGTGGTAATGATAATCACTAGAATTGTTCTGCATTAATCTACACAGGGTTACGTATTATAACGCTTTTCAAAGATTTATCGCTTTACTTTTCAATTCTAATATATAAATGACCGAAAATTTGCTCGTCTGTTACGCTGAATTTTTACCGCGTAACAGACAGCACATTTTCGGAATTTACATAATGTTATTTGAGAAGTACAGCAATAAATCATTAGAAAGCGTAATAATACGTAACCCTTTGAAGATTAATGCCAAAAAATTCGAGTGGTTATCATTACTACTAAAAATCTGACCGACAAATGTGTTGTCTGTTACGGCGACAAAACTATTCCAGTTATCGTGAAAACACCCATAAGTGAAATTCAATTACATACTTTCATTGTCATTTTAAACTCAATCATACACAACGAAAAATGGAGAGGAGCTGTTCTCGGCGCGTTTTGCAGGTCTGAATAGAGTCCCTTTATACTGAGAGTCAAGACAATTCGGCTCATGGATGTCACAAACGGGAATAAAGATTACAGAAATTGAACGTTTTTCGTAATCTTTGATCGGCCCATTCTCAAATGCCTTTCTCCGTTCCTCCTCTCATTCCGTTTGTTCCTTGCCGAACCCGTAATTCCCCGGTCCATTCCAGATTATAATCTTTGCAATTGGTGAAAATGTAATCTTTATGTTTGTGACACTGTGGAGGCCTAAAATACGGGAACCAATCAGAAATGGATTCAAATTGTCTTGACTCTCAGTAGAGGTTCATCCCTGAAATAACCATTTTCTATTCGAAGGGGCAGCTCCGAAATCGGGCTATCGATCCCGACTCAATGCTCGGAGCAACAGTGTCAGCGGACGACGTGCTATGGTAATTAGCGTTCTCCGCCGTTCGCTTTGCACCGATGTTCGTCCGATAAATCATCGGCGACCACGAAAGTTACGACAAATCGTCCTCCCCCCTGACGTAAGGGAGTACCTTCATGTCCACATGAGCTCCGGGAAGCATAGAGCTATACGGAGAACAGGGATCATGCGGAAATCGAGTTACGCCGTTACGTCAGAAGAGCGACGAAATGTCCGTGACAATCGTCCCGCGTATCATCTCATCAACGTTCAGGGAGGGGGATCTCCCTTTCGACTGTGTCGACCAATTTACGGGATTTGCACAGTCGCGATGCACTGGGGGGGGGGGGGGGGGGGGGCACATTGGATCTAGAGTTCAGACTCTGAAAAACATCGAAAAGAAAAAGTACTCTTGATTCAATCAGAATCTAGCTTTAATCAAGAACCGAGCCTCTTAATTTAAGCGGATTTCGTTTTGATTCAAGCAAAAATCCGATTGAATCAAGAGTATTTTGTCAATGTTTTCAAGAGTCTGGACTCTAGATCCAACGTTTTGCTCCCCCCCCCCCCCCCCCCCCAGTTTAAAGCTTTTTACAATCCGTGGTGCAAACCGTAATAACCGTACGAAACGTAAATGATTCCCAATTATTATATTAGACTATAATTATTAGACCTGTAAGTTATCTTTCCGTCCCGGTTTTTCCTCAGTAATTCCCTGTCTCATGCGATGTACATTCCGGTATAATTATTTCCTTCTTCACGCCACAAATTTTATTAATTTTTTTTTGACTAGCACTATCACATTTTGCGCGTTCGAAATTGCGAGACACGCTAAAATACTAAAATCGGAAAAATAAAAAATAAAACACACGTAGGCGAAACTATAGTTAATTGACCATGTAACCGCACCGGGTCGCGACCGATTTATTACTGAAGAAAAACCGGGACGGAGAAAAGATTACTTACAGGTAATAATAAACTCAACCGCGGTAAAATGAAAAACCATACAATAAAATTATTAGATTTTAATATATAAGTAACAAAAATTCATTTAAAAAAACCAAATAAAAAACCCTCACGCGTTACCTTAGATCGATCCGGAGCCATCATCCCGACTCTTTAAGGTGATTCAATAGACGTCATATTTTGCCATTATACAGGGTTATTCAAAAGTCACGCACCATTGGCCATGAGAGGGTGGCCATTTGAAGTTTTTGAGTTGCCCTCCGCCCCCTTCCCCCCGAAGGGATCAAAAACTGGGGAGTACCTAAAAAAGTCTCCCCCTTGATACAAGGAAAAACGTCTTAAACTGAAAATCGATATCATAATTAGAACTTAAGTTATGGCCAGTGGTGCGTGTCTTTTGAATAACCCTGTATAAAGCGTGATCACGCTTGTTGATGCACTCTCATGCTCAGACATTCAGACTGACCTAACACTATATTTTGGAATCCACTTATGAATAGATTATAAAGCGAGGGCCAGTGGTGTTTTCCTGTCTAATAATGTTTCGACGGGCCTTGGTCTGAGAAAATGGTTGTTATTGAATGTCAGATTGACTGGCAGTGGCAGATTAACCATAAGTCGGCTCTTAAGGCATCCGTGGTTGCGTGCGTCAATGAAATTTCAGACTTATTCAAGTTTACTACAAAATTAGGCGAAAACTTACATATGGCAGAGGAGACGTTATCAGGACACATCCTTCTATAGGAATCATTTGTTGAAATTTCCCATTGATGTCTCACGGTTTAGCAAACTAAGCAGACTACTGCTTTACTATAGGCAAATGTTTCTTTCAATAAAGTATAAAACATGCACACACGCTTTGGCATCGGTCTTTTAAACATGAAATAATTTTTTCCATGTTCAGACAACCTGACAGATCTCCAGTTATGTTTTTCGGCTGATAATTCGTGGTGACAAACGTATATCGTTAGACGAACTGATTGCGGTGGACGCAAGGATATCAAGACAGTATGTTGGAGTTTTTTAGCCAACGTGCTTTAAAAATTCAGCATGAAGCTGAAAATCTTAATATAGAGGGAAAGAGCTCATATCAGCACAATTTTTCTCTCAAAGAGATAAGCTGTTTGGTGCAACACACTGGGAAAAAAAACACATTGGATCTAGAGTCCAGACTCAGATTTAAGCTAAAATCAAAAGGAAATCCGCTCCAATTAGGAGGCTGGGTTCTTGATTTAAGCTTGAATCTGATTGAATCAAGACTATTTTTTCTTGTCGATGTTTTTAAGAGTCTGGACACTAGATCCAATGTGTTTTTTTCCAGTGTGGAACCGATTTATGCGATATATCGCATTCCGTTCGGACACAAAATATGGCGTCCATCGAATCACCTTAAGTCTCAATTTTCAATTTTCCTGAGAGCTCGAGCATTTAGTTCATCCCAAACCAACCTCCGCACACTATTGCATCCGAGCGTAATTCATCCCTCCATCATATGCGCTCTCCTCGAAAAGGTCAAATGCAAATACGTCTCGTTTGCTTAGCTTCATCCTTTTGGTTCTCGATTAGTCGATTGCGAAAATAATCGCCCACTCAGCTCTCCGCCCGATGAAACGTGGCTTTTCTCCCTCGGAAGCCCGAGCAGCTGTGACAAGCTCAAGCTCCCGAAAGTCCGGATGATGGATGTTTCATAAACGACGCTGAGCGACCACACATTCGCACTTTTCTCGTCGCCGCGACACGCCGGTTAACAGGTGGTTCTAGTCACTCGAAGTTCGGAACGGGGTTTTAGTGACGAGTTTTCTAACGTTCGTCATGTCTTCGCGAATATTTGTCTCGATAATTTGCGCGATAGACAATACGAGAAATCGTGGGAAAATGGATTTAACAGCAAGAATAGTCACTTGAAGTTCAAAACAGGATTTTAGTGACGAGTTTTCTAACGTTCGTCATGTGTTCGCGAATATTTGTCTCGCGACAATTTGTTTGATAGACAACACGAGAAATTGGTGGAAAATGGATTTTACAGCGAGAATAGTCACTTGAAGTTGAAAACAGGATTTTAGTGACGAGTTTGCTAACGTTCGCCATGTCTTCGCGAATATTTGTCTCGACAATTTGCGCGATCGACAATACGAGAAATTGTGGGAAAATGGATTTGACAGCGAGAAAGTCTGTCGCTTCGTGATGTCATCGGACGGCATTTCCCATGCTACGCACTTGTATAGGTCAGCAGATTAGGTCAATTTGCCATATCACTTCTAAGGATTGTCCATTTTAGAAACCGAAGATACTCTCATGTTCAGCTCACCCAACGATAGCTTCTCAAACATGATTTTTACAAAGTTTGACATTTTAATCGCAGTTCAGCAGATTAGGTAATTTCGTTGTATCTCCTTTATGGATTGTCCATTTTAAAAACCGAGGATATTCACATGATCAGTTCACTCAATAATTTATTCTTAAACATGATTTTTACGAAGTCTGACGCCCGCGAATTCTTAATTTCAGTAATAGCAGAAAGAGCCGTTTGTCATCTGATTATGACCCGACTGACTGTTGAAATCCGTGCTGCCTTGCATAGGTTAAACGCCTCAACTCCATGCCGAGAATTTGCATTTTTCTCTTTTGTTCGAACAACCTGCGCGGAAGACAGCATTTGATTTGAATGGAATATTAAATCGTAGCCGCTCCTGCCTTTCAATAAGTTTTCACTAGTCTCTATCGATATGAAAAAATTGCATACCATCTGTTACGGTCAGAATAAGCTACGATCTAAAACTGGAAGTTAGCACTTTCGTAAATATGCAAGTAAGTAGTAGCATCCTTAGCAATTTCGGCAGTGTAATCCCTTTTGCCATTTAGCGTACTCGAAATGTTTCGAATCTCTGCCGTATTTTTTGCCTATAAAATGGTTGCGTTTTACTGGCACGATACTCACAGTATAATTCCACAACCCACTATAATGAAGGGGATTGCTCGAGCTGGCGATTGTAAATGGATCCATTTTATTAAGATGCATTGATATATGGAGCCTTCAAGAAAGAAGAATAGCTCATTCCTCATCACAAATTGGATTCTCTTGAAGTTATTAATTCGTAGGTTTCAAAATGTCTTTCATTTTTTCTCCCATTTTTATTATTTACTTGGTCGACAATTCGTTGAAAAGCTTGCCAAGTGTCTCGTTTATTTACCTCATTTCAGTCTGATTAAGTATTACGTTCAAAATCAATTTCATGAACCATTTCAAATATATCAATCTAAAATGATTAGACAAGATGATTCCATCTTAAAGCTGGAAGATTGCAGGAATCTCTTCACCCCCATAAAGCAATAATGCTTTAAATCAACTCTGGGTTTTTGAGGGCGCATATTTCGGCGCGTCATATACATAGGTTGTCCCAAAAGTACTGCACGTTTTTTTCTTTTTGACGAACGGTAGTAGATATCAAAATGCGGTTTGTGTAGTCTTAAAGACCGGCCAATTACCGGTAAAACAAGACAAATCCGAGCTCTCTAAGTCAAAAAATGACCAAGTTACAGCGTTTTGAAAATGACTTGTAGAGGGGACCCCTACGGGATTTTCAGCTTCTTTTCTGGAAAAAAAACAAAGAGTTGATTGTTTTTTTTTTTTGGACAAACGGTAGCAGATATCAAAATGCGGTTTGTGTAGTCTTAAAGACCAAGCAATTACCAATAAAACAAGACAAATCTGAGCTCTCTAAGTCAAAAAATGACCAAGTTACAGTGTTTTGAAAATGACTTGTAGAGGTGACCCCTTCAGGATTTTTAGCTTCTTTTCTGGAAAAAACAAAGATTTGATTGATCAAAAATTCTACAGAGAAATCGTCGCGATCGAATGAAGTTGGTAACATGATATCAGCCCGGACCTTGCACCCTGCGATTTTTGGTTATTCCCTACGTTGAAAAAGGGCTTAAGAGGCAGGAAGTTTAACTCCATCAACGAGATGAAAAGAGCTGTTGAAACTTTCTTAAAGAACATTAGGCAAGAAGAATTCGAAAAAACCATCTTTGAAGAATTGGGAAGAACGGTTGCGGCGCTGTGTGGCAAGTGATGGAGGGTATTTTGAGAAGAAACTAGTGTCCAGTCATCCAGTGAAGAAGAGTAAATGCTAGTAATCTTGGTAAGATTCTGCAAAATTGATTTAATAAAACCACTTGAATCCTTAATTCTTTGTTTTTTTTTCCAGAAAAGAAGCTGAAAATCCCGTAGGGGTCCCCTCTACAAGTCATTTTCAAAACGCTGTAACTTGGTCATTTTTTGACTTAGAGAGCTCGGATTTGTCTTGTTTTATCGGTAATTGGCCGGTCTTTAAGACTACACAAACCGCATTTTGATATCTACTACCGTTCGTCAATAAGAAAAAAACGTGCAGTACTTTTGGGACAACCTATGTAGTTCCCAATGAGCGACAGTATATATTAATTACTCTCGCATCTTTTTTGGTGCTAGAAACGAACCGTCTCGAGAAAGGCAATGACTTCTTTTTTTATCTCTCTCTCTTTTCCAACTAGAACCCGATCACTTAACGCAACTTCACAATGTTACATACCTCGAAACATAATTGGTTAAGAGGCCATTACAGGGCGAGCAAACAAGTCGAATGTTCTAAGAAAGATCTTTGCCGCACACAGCTGTTATAAAAAAAAAATAATAAACAAGAAACTGAGCGTAATAAAGAGGGACATGATATGGATGATATTGATAGTGATTACCTTGTTTTGTGCGAGTGAAATGATCGTGTTTTGTGGTGAATTTTCTGGGTCCTGATGAAAGCGCAACTCTTCAAGTCCATTCGTATCTGAGCTTGAAACTTTAAAGTAAAAAATGCAAACGTGAAAGTCACTCAACACTCAAAACACGTAGGTCTGGATCTTCGGTCTCTAATCGAGAACTTATAGGTCCTGCGGGTAAATTTTTGGAACTTATAGACAAAGCTGTAGACAAAGACGACAAAAGGGATTTGGAGGGATCCTATTGGTGGAAGCAGTTGGCAATGGACACAGGAGTTACGTAATGGACTAACTAACGGCAACCAATTCAAGACCAGATAGTTAGTCCATCATTTTCTTCCTTACACTGGAAAAAAAAACACATTGGATCTAGAGTCCAGACTCTTAAAAACATCGACAAGAAAAAGAACTCTTGATTCAATCAGAATCTAGCTGAAGTCAAGAACCAAGCCTCTCAATTTAAACGGATTTCGTTTTGATTCAAGCAAAAATCCGATTGAATCAAGAGTATTTTTGCTTGTCAATGTTTTCTAGAGCCTGGACTCTAGATCCAATGTTTTTTTTTTTTTTTTTTTTTTTTTTTTTTTATTTTTTTTCCAGTGTTATACCAAAGTTAGGGCCAAAATACCCTCTTCAATGGAACACATCCTTTTTCTAGACGTCTAAGCCTCTGTGAAATCATGCACTGAAAGTTATTTCTCACCTTCGGTTAAGATCAATGGCCGAACCGGATTCGACCCAGCGACCGCGCAAATTAATTTTTGTTCACGATCGTTTCCCACCCGTAAACGTTCTCTCTTTGTGTCGCCGTCCTCTTCATTCAAGTCGCGTTCATTCACGTCAATTTCACGTCACTCGAAGACGAGTAATTTAGCGGAATTTGTAAGACTTACAGCCAACGCGTATTTTAGTCCTGAAGTTAAGCGTTACCGTCACCTGGCAACAGGATTTGAACTTCGGTCGAGGCACGGTTCAATGAAAGCAATGAAAACGCTGACTGAATTATTCTATTGTCACAGGAAGGGGAAAAATCCCAACAGAGTCGAAATGGGCTTAGTTTCGACTGATGAAGGAGAAACTGAACTACCAAGGTTGAAAGCAACGAAGCGTGGTTAAAGTTCAAGGAATGATCCATGTACATATTTATTGTTATAAAACTTCTTTATTTCTGTAACAATTATGTAGACACAAATTCAACATCGAAGTAACCTCTATTTTCTCCCAAAAGACTCTGAGATAATATTATTCCTTCGAAGCTTTCTAGGACTACTGGAAATAAGGACACATACACACTCAACACAAAGGAAACTATTAGTAGCGGATGGAAAATTTCAGTTAAATGTACAAGTATATTGATAATACATATCGACGGTGAAACTACCAAACCACGTATCTCGTTTGCGGTGTTTAAAAATCTACGCTCACATTTTATTTTTTTGAAGTAGACCAAATCAATATCACTCCTTGAAATTTTCACGGAATTTTCTCCGCACAAAGAGGAAAAATCACAGAAATTTTCAAGACTGGATGTTAAGTAGTTTTTCATTTAAAAAATAAAGTATGACGGGAAGTCTGCGGCGTCGCAAACCGAGATACGTGGTTTGGTAGTTTCACCGTCGATATGTATAATTTACACGGGTATATCGTTCAACACTACCCTATGAAACGAGCTTACATTTTTAGGAAATCTACGTATCGGTACGGTAATTTCGTTCTATTTTACGTGAAATCTTTCACGGTTCTAGTTCAACACTTCCCTATGGAACGAGCTTTTAGTTTTAAAACTCTGGAGGGAATGCAGATACGTGAAACGTTTAAGTCTAAGGCCTTGTTCAAATGAGCGCGGTTCGCGGAACTTAAAACATATAATTCGGGGAACTTGTTCCCGGAACAAGTTGTAGCTGAGTCAAAACTTATTCCTCCTAACCCCGAATTTTCCCCCGCACTCCGAGCTTCTGTGCCTCTTTCTTTGTGAATTTGTTTGCTTTTGTTTTTTACGTTTTTTATGTCTTGACTTTGTTTTTGTTTCTCTCGCGGTAGTATGATTTTGCAATAATTTGATAGTTCAATGTTGAAGTTCCGGTTCCAGTTCGGGTGATTTCGTGTGCACTGAGAAAAAACTATGGCTTATAAACCTATTAGAGGTAAATATGGAACACCACTAATAGTAGTACCTCTACATATAATAATAGCACATATACCTTAGTTATGGTACGGGGTACCTTAATTAGGTACAGAGACCTTAGTATGGTTCACAGACCGAGAATCATTAGTTTATTTACGACTATTATAGGTGTTCCATATTTACCTCTAATAGGTTTATAAACCATAGTTTTTTCTCAGTGTGGACAGCATGCCTCGTTTCAAGGAACAAGTTTCGGGAAACTGAGCAGTTCGTCGAATAAGTTCCTCGAACCACGCTCGTGCGGACAGGGCCTAACAACAATCATTTTAAATCTCTGCTTCACTCAAATGATTGACTGTAAATATCCTTCGCGTTTGGTCACGGCTTTTGTCATTTTCCGAATAAAGATCAACACTGAAAAAAAAAAACACTGGATTTAGAGTCCAGACTCTTGAAAACATTGACAAGAAAAAGGACTCTTGACTCAATCAGATTTAAGCTTAAATCAAAAGGAAATCCGCTCAAATGAAGAGGCTTGGTCCTTGATTTTAGCTTAAATCTGATCGAATCAAGAGCATTTTTTCCTGTCGATGTTTTTAAGAGTCTGGACTCTAGATCCAGTGTGTTTTTTCTTATCCGGTGTTGATTTTTACGAAGGATTGCGAGTATCTGTCAAAGCAGAGATGGTAGATATCAACCTACCTCGCCGTCAAAAGTAAAAAATCTCCAGACGAAAATTTTAGTTGAGTCAACTGGAAATCTCTTCAAAATGACAAAATACCGTTCAAATTAAGAGGCTTGGTTCTTGATTCAAGCTTAAATCTCATTGAATCCAGAGTATTTTTCTTGTCGATGTTTTTACGAGTCTGGACTCTAGATCCAGTGTGTTTTTTCTTATCCGGTGTTGATTCTTACGAAGGATTGCAAGTATCTGTCATGGCAGATATGGTAGATATCAACCTACCTCGCCGTTAAAAGTAAAAAATCTCCAGACGAGAATTTTAGTTGAGTCAACTGGAAATCTCTTCAAAATGACAAATTACCGTTCAAATTAAGAGGCTTGGTTCTTGATTTAAGCTTAAATCTGATTGAATCATGAGTATTTTTTCTTGTCGATGTTTTTAAGAGTCTGGATTCCAGATACAACGTATTTTTTTTCCAGTGAACTTTCTCATCTCTCCAGTAATAGTTTGGAACAGACCTACCATTTTTGCCCTCCGCAGAGGTTTGTCTCGATAAACGCTGAACGCTGCCGCGCTTTTCCGCACGGAAACGAACTCGAACGGTAACAAGTTAAACGAATGAATGTGCCAATCACTGTTCCGACGCGGCGCAGGGGGATTAGATGTAGTATGGGTAAAACCTGTAAGCGACCGCCCCTGCGCTACGCCTTTGGTAAATACAGGCTTGAATGTCACGGGCAGCGGACGTGATTGTCTCTGCAAATTGATCGCTGTTACAATTTCGTATTCCTCTCGCTGTGCCCTCATCGCGCTACCCACACGGTAATCTACAAATAGAGTCTCTGACCAGCCGGAAGAAGAGAATAAAGTGGATCGGGGTGTCTACAAGTCCGGAATTTCCGGAAATAGTACGGATTTTTCAAGGGCTGTCCGGAAGTACTGAAAAAGTGCGGAAATTCTGCAGGAGGTGCCGGAAGTTCTTGTCATTTTTGTCGCGATTCAAGTGAGAAATTCTTTGTGAAATTTTTCGAATTTTGTCAATTAAAGGTACTGAAAAAATACTGAATTTTTCTGTTGAGGAGGTACTGAATTTCTCGGGAACGTACCGAAACAGTATTGTAAAGAAAGTATCCTCTAGTTTTAAGAAATAGACAAACGATTAAATTGGTCTATAAAAACATTTTAGTGCTGATTCTTAAGTACAGAAGTAAAATAAATTTCAACCACTTTTTCGATATACCATAACCGTAGTTACATTTTTGAAACACACAATTGTTGTTAAAGGGCCTCTCTACCGAAGTAACATGTCTATTGCCGACTTCAAATCCAATCCGTCGCTGAGCGTGTCGGAGTTAGGTTTGAATCCATCGAGCAACTATTCGCGCACAGGGGATACTGTGATGCATACCTAGTCTATTTGAAGGCGTTTAAACTGGAGCACGTGTCTCTACACTGAAAGAATTTTTTCTTGCTATGAATATGTATCATTTCGATAAGTCAACGGCAAGACTTTAAGAAAGATAATACGCATAGTTCCTTGTCGGTAATTTTTATTCATTTATTAATTTTTTCTTTTTTATTATTATTTTTTTTTTAATCCGTGCGAATTTCACTTAAAGTCTGTTTGTTTGAGTTAAAGAAACGTTGTGTTATTGTTTCTTTTAAAATTCCACTTAAAGATGACGAAACAACGTTTCTTTAACTCTAACATTGAGAGTACAAAGATCCTACTTGGTACCATGATTACTAAATTGACGATTGTAACTCAATATTTTCCCAACTTGCGTCTGAGATTTTTTCTCGGGACAAATCCCATAGAAACGTCCCGTAAAGACAAGACCTAAACTGTGTGCTGCTTCTCATGGGATACATAGATTATACATCGTTGATTTTACCGACTTGGAAGAAGAAAGAAAATGAAGAAGTGACAAAGCACTTACTTGGGTGAGGTCAGTTTGGAACACTTAATAATAACTGATGGTTAAGACGCGCCACGTTTAGATTTTGTTTTCACAACTTTACTAGACACTTACAACTTAGTTTGCAACTTCACCGTCACACTTCTCACACGCAGAGGGTATCAGAGGGTGAATAAGGCTAGAGGCAAACCGTACCCCCTCATTTCCTGCCTTACACCGTCAATCCACGATTTAGCAGGGCGTCCTCCACGTCATTTGCGAGAAAGGATTCCGTCCTGTACATTCTTAGGTAACCTTTCATCTGGCATCCTTTGCACCTACCCTTAAGCTGTTTCGTGAAAATTTTACGCAGTAAGTCTTTTTCAACGCCCACAATTTCACGCACCGTTCACGGTAAAAGAAGAGTCCAGGTATAAGTCCCAACTTGGTTATTTCTCATGCATTATGGTAGTACCCCACTAAATTAAGTTATACTAACCCACATGTTGCGGGTACTCCCAAAATTTATTCGTAATATCCAAATAATGGGAGTAGTATCTCAATTTTTGGGGATAACCTCCAACACTTTTTTCCCCGCGTTTCATTCCTAACGTAATCTTTTCATAACATCTGCTGCCGAATCGTCTACGCAGGAGAAGTGAAATTTCTCCCGGAACAAATCGTATGAAAACCTCCCGTGCACAGTTAAAACTATTTGTGTGAAATTCTGTGCCGAAGCCTACATAGCGCTCAAGAACACCGAGTGATCTGAGTGCTCTACTTTTGGAGTGACTATCACGGAGCGGGATCTACTCTTTTTCGGAGTGTCTTGAGCTGTTGCGGTGCTAAGCTCATTTCGCATTCTCATCGCCCGGGGTGTTCGAACGCTCCACATCCCGGCACTGAATTTCTTTATCGGTTTCTAATATTGCTGCCGTTTTATTGTACCAAAAATTGGGGGGTTCCCGGAATTGATTCCGGTTTCCAAAAGTTCCCTGAAAAATTCCGATTTTTCAAAAGCTTTGGGAAAAAATTCCGAAACATGCTTCGATTTTAGTTCCAACTATCGTCAAATTCCATAAAAAAAATCATCAAATTTGATCAAATAATAGGTCAAACTTACGACTCCTCCCGCAAAAATTCCGTAAGTAGCTGGAAATCCCGGGAATTCTGAAGATTCCGAGTAATTTAAAAGTTCTAAAATTCGGAATTGATTCCGGGAAACGGCAGCTCTGATTTTCAATCGTGTGGAGACAAGGTCGTATACCCAAAATGAAATAATAGGGTGTAATATGCGTATTGGACCTTGTAATACATGTCAATAAAATGGACTACGTTTTGCAATTAGGAACTGTAAATTCCGGCCCGGCTTAAAAACAACGTAAGTGTCATTAATTTCCCTATGCACATTAGTTTTTTTTCAGATGAGCCAGAATTCATAGGTCCAAACTGCAAAATGCAGTCCAAATGATGATATGCCAAGGGTGCTTACTTTGATGTGTCCCAACTGCTAATGCATTTCGCCCGTTCGGGCATCTTCAGAGCTTTTGTGAATATGACTCCTACATACAACTTTTCTAAATCTTTCTCACATGTTGTCGTCACAGTACGTAAAATCTTCAAACTTTTCTTACATGCACATTTACTTAATACCTATTTGGACTAGTTACTCGTGACTTCGTACGCGTATACTGGTTACTGTTTGCTGATTTTGTCGTCAGGTGGCAGCACCGATCGATGAGCGGTTGATAGGTAGATTTTATATCCAATTGTGAATTCATTAGTTGTTCATCGTTGAGGATGGCTCTGCGAATTTCCATACTTTCCAGGACCTCTAGCTTGTTGTATTAGGAGGTAGCATAAAGCACAAGAACAGCCCGAATATACGAATAGAAAAGGAGAGAATTAAAACATGGGTAAACAAGGCTGAAACATTAAAAGGCAGGATGTTTCGAGCTGTTACCAGTTCAATTTTTGCTGCCAAAAAGCACAAAAAACAAGTGAAAAATTGAGTGGCGACCTGACCCTAGCCGTTATCACGTAACCACATTTTTATTTGTTTTTTTTTGGGGGGGGGGGGGGGTGGGGGTTTGCAGCCTAAAATGAGCTGGTAACAGCTCCAAACGTCCTGACTTTTAGTTTTAGTGTTCTAATGATTTAGCCTTGTTTACCGATGTTTTTAATTCTCTCCATCTCTATTAGAAGTTAGTACACATCAAAGTAAGCACCTTTGGCATACAGGGTTATTCTATAGTCACTCACCACTGGCCATGAGGGGGGTGGCCATTTGAAATTTTTGAGTCGCCCCCCGCCCTCCTCTCCCTGAGGGGATTAAAAACTGGAAAGTACCTTAAAAATTTCCCCCCTCAATATGAGGAAAAGCGTCTTAAACCGCAAGTCGATTTCATAATTGAATCAGTGAGAACGAAAACACACCAACTCGGAATAATGAAAGTAATCAAGACACAACCAAAACTGCTCAGTAGGTGAAGAAATTAGTCTAAGAAAAGGATGTTTGGTGCCGAAAGACAGGCACTTATGAACATTTTAAAGGTCCAAGTCTGACCAGATGCGCTAACTTCTACGACCTTCATGAAAATTGACCGTCTTTAATGAAAGTTGCACATTTTCGAGTTATTGAGTTGGTGTGTTTTCGAACTCACTGATTCAATTAGAACGTAAAGTTATAGCCAGTGGTGCGTGACTTTTGAATAACCCTGTATCATTATTTGGACTGCATTTTGCAATTTGGACCTATAAGTTCTAGTTCATCTGAAAAACACTTATGTGCATAGGAAAACTAATGGCACATACGTTGTTTTTCAACTAGGCCGGAATTTATAGTTCCAAATTGCAAAATGCAGTCCATTTGAAAGTTGAAACCCTCGTGTAATGAAGATGTACTCACGTTTGCAGAGGTTCCCATATTCTGTGGACCGCCCTGTTGTTGACCTTGATTCTGGCCGTAATTCTGTCCGCCCGGACCGCCTTGGGCCTCGCCGCGGTCCACGAAAACGCACAAGAACCCGTAGCCGATCAAGAGAAGCGCGATTTGCGCGCGTAGCGAACGCATCTCGGCGGGCTTTCGGCAAGCTCAGGGTAGCTCGCTCTGCACTGACATCCGCTCGCCAGTTTGGGTCATTCCGCGCGCGAGCGGTGACAAGGGTGAGTCGCTAAGTTGAGCAAACACAATTTACGGCCGCCGGCAAACATTTACGGTCGCTGTGTTTTCCGCAACTGTCGGAAATGACTCCAGATCAAACACCGGGGGCACAACATAAAAGCCAGCCGCCCAAATGGCTCCCCGCGCGGGCTTTGCGATGCACAGCTCGGCGGAACGCGGAATCGTCGAGTTTCCGTGAAATTCATGGTTAAAGTGCCAAACCACTCATCTTCATGGCGGTGTTTCAAACTCTCCACTCCAACACGGAAATAAATGGGATTTTCGTCACAACCAGCGGCTGGTTTTGCAAACCACCATGGTAGTTGTAACTACCGGGTGAGTTGCAGTGCACTGGAAAAAGAAAACCACATTGGATCTAGAGTCCAGACTCTTTAAAACATCGACAAGAAAAAGGACTCTTGATTCAATCAAATTTAAGCTTAAATCGCAGGGAAATCCGCAACTTATTGGATCTAGAGTCCAGACTCTCAAAAACATCGACAAGAAAAAGTACTGTTGACTCAATCAGATTTAATCTTAAATCAAGAACCAAGCCTCTTAATTTGAGGATTTCCCTTTGATTTAAGCTTAAATCTGATTGAATCAAGAGTCCTTTTTCTTGTCAATGTTTTCTAGAGTCTTAACTCTAGATCCAATGTGTTTTTTTTCCCCTGCAATTGGGACTAGGCGGAAGTCGTCACTTCGACGCATCACTCTTCTTCACCCGGACACTGCCTGCAAGAGATGGGCACAGGGCTCCCTTTCATCCCCCGAGAATCATCAAGTGTCATACTATATCATCAAATTAGAGGCTATACAAACATGGTCTCGTCTATAGTCGAAAGTTGCTTGAAGAAGAAGTAGAAGAAGTTGTCACTTCACAATTTTACGAGGATGATTCTTGTGACAAGAAGCCTTTATATCTTCTCCTAAAAAAATATCGATCCATTGTCTCTTTGTCTAACAATCTCAATAATCAGCCCGCTGCTGTTTGCTACACTACAGGAGTCTAATTCCGTTTTCCTGATACCTGACTCACTACCGACGTATCATTTCAGTAAGGCAGCTTTTACCTTGTTTCTCAAACTTGCTCAGTCGCATTTTTTCATTCCCAACCTTCGATTAGCATCCTTGGGCGAAAACGAATTATTTTACACACCTGAGTCAGCCCGGTTCAATAACTCCGCGCAGAACCCAAAATGGCCATCATCGTGCGACGCAGCTCCCATAACAGAAACAAACAAAAGAGAATATAAACATCTGATAAGAGAGAGTACCTTCCTTGTTTGTTTCCACTAATAGAAGTCTGCGTCACGTTATAACCCTTATTTAATGACTCATATGCATCTAATTATATATCCATGCCCGAAATGCCAAACGACGTTTTTCCGTTCTGGTGTTTCAAATTTCCCGCTCTTATATTATTTTTTGAATTTGTCGCCAAATTCAGCTAATAATTTCAGCATTTTTTGAATATGGCGCAGAATCAGTCATTATCGGATTCATATGTTTGAATAACTCTTATTTATTCTAGATCGTATAATCGGCGTTATCTGTCAGTGGGGTTTTAGGCGCACAAGTGGAAAATTAAAGTTCTGATCCGAAGCGTTTGACGTGGGAATCGATCTCTTCGTTAAAGACCTAGATACACACGGCGATCAATCGCCGCGATTGAAAGACGAAAGCCAATGGAGAGCCTTGATTTCGATTTATCGACGTCGATGAATCGAAATCAAGGCTCTCCATTGGCTTTCGTCTTTCAATCGCAGCGATTAATCGCCGTGTGTATATAGGCCTTAAGATGATAACTTTTGATAACAGCCAGGTTGTAGAAATACAGCGTGGTTTGCTGCTGTCCAATTTCCGGCAAGGAGGGCAAAACAATGAACTTTGTGAGTGTTCGTTCGGGCAAGGGCCCGAGATAAAATAAAAATGAGAGGTAAAGATGCTAAATAATTACTGCTATTATTAATAAATAAGTTTTGACATGTCGGATTCCAACTCATTATCGATTATATATTTGGTGAGCACTTTCCTTTTTGATTCTGGGAGACGTCTGGTGCGATCATTGAATTGAAGCAGGGTCCTTCCATCTAATGATTTCACTAAAACTTTACGTAACCATGATACGTCAAGGTAAGAGGTGGGATCAGGTTCTGCAGGGATCTCTTTATCGCTGTATCTCTGTATCGCTCTGCCTCATCGGGTTCTGTTGGATTTGTCTCCTCTCTAAGTTTTATCGTTTGAATAATGTGGAGGTTCATTGTTTACTCCGCTTGCTTCTAATTTCAGTAAAAACATGTTCAGCCATTTAAGGAACGAGTGCTTCCATTGGAGTAGAGTTAGGTTCAATCATGTGATACAATTATTTTGACTTGAGTGAGTTGCACAGTATCTAGTGGAATGGAAGGCGTTTTCAATTGGTGCGGCGCATGCGACGTCAAGCTGCATCAGTAGGACTGGACTTTCAACTTGTCTTGCAACGTTCTGCCTCATCGGGTTGTGTTGCATGTGTCTCCTCTCTAAGTGGCATCGTTTGAATGATGTGGAGATTCACTGTTCACTCCACTTGCTTCTAATTTTAGTAATAACATGCTCAACCATTTAAGGAACCAGTGATTCCATTGGAGTGGAGTTAGGTTCAATCATGTGATACTATTATTTGAACTTGAGTGTGTTGCACAGTATCTAGTGTAATTGAAGGCATTTTTAATCGGAGCGGCCGACGCGAAGTGAAACTGCATCGGTATGGCGAATGCTGAAATTGATTTCTTGGCTCCCGTTCGATCGTTTTTTTGTTAAACTTAGTATCTGGGCATTTTTGACGGGAAACTCATACCTAACTTATGTTCAATACCTAATGGATCAATTTTGGATCATTAGCTTGTAGTCCAAGAGGATTAGCGAATGATGATCTCCCTCTTCGCATCCAGTGTTTGAAATTGGTAGTGGACAAGTTTTTCCCGATGATGGTCGTGTACAAACTGATGCCAAAAACATAGTGAGATCCAATACATTCAGAAAAAGATGCATGATCTTGGTCAATAAGTCTATCATATGCTGGAAATAATAGGACCAGGTCCTATATCCTGATATCCTCTATTATTACTTGTGCAGCAGTCAATTCATTGAACATGCGCTTCTTCGTCCATCAACCGCGGACGAGTACAAAAGTAATTGAAATAATTCTTGCGGAATAATATAAATGTCATCAAAAAAAGGCCGCTTTAGGAAAGAAAAAAACACATCGGATCTAGAGTCCAGACTCTTGAAAACATTGACAAGAAAAAATACCCTTGATTCAGTCGGATTTTTGCTCGAATCTAAACGAAATCTGCTTAAATCAAGAGGCTTGGCTCTTGATTTAAGCTAGATTCTGATTGAATCAAGAGTACTTTTTTTTGTCGTTGTTTTTAAGAGTCTGGACTCTAGATCCAATGTGTTTTTTTTCCAGTGCGAACAAGGGAGCGGACTCCTGTCATCATAGAATAAACATGCCGAGAAACTTGATTAAAGCAAAATACAACTCCCGAGAAGATTAAAAGCAGTGGCGTGCTCTACGATCCATCGATTTTTTCCCATTCGACGCAATGATAAAGAATCGATTGTGAGGGTGTCTACCGCAAACACCCTATTCATCGATCCTTCTCCATAGGTTTAAGTGACAGATCAATCTCTATATCGCAAAGCACGCCACGCCACTGCTTTTCACGTGCTCTCCAACTCGCGACCACTCTCAGCCGAGTCTGTCATTCGAAACAGGGTCCTCAATATAACGAGCAGACCCGTTACTGGCGTGGACACGGTGATTTTTCAAGGACCCAACGTCCCGGGACAGCCGGCAGGATAGTTGTCAGTAGTCCCGCGAGACATTTTATACATGGTCGTGCCGTTCTGAGAGTCAGCACCTCTGACGCATCTTCCGCACAGCAAAGAAAAGTGACCGACATTCTGTGTTATTTCGGGAAGTAGAACACCGAGTAACCTAAACGTGCGATTAACATGTTTGGTTTACTTTTTCATCGGCTCCTCTGTTTTTCGTGGGGTTACATGGACTGAATTTTCGGGTTACGTCGACCAAATCACCAGGCTGAAAATTTTAAACTTCGTCGAAAATCAGGCGCGAAGGGTTAGGATGGAACCTGGATCGGTATCGGTTACAAGCCTGTGTCACACTATCAAAATACTCCATCAAAATGTCAAGGTCAATCGCTGCACTGGAAAAAAAAAAAAACACATTGGATCTAGAGTCCAGACTCTTGAAAACATTGACAAGAAAAAGGACTCTTGATTCAATCAGATTTAAGCTTAAATCAAAAGGAAATCCGCTCAAATTAAGAGTCTTGGTTCTTGATTTAAGCAAAAATCCGATTGAATCAAGAGTACTTTTTCTTGTCTATGTTTTTAAGAGTCTGGACTCTAGATCCAATGAGTTTTTTATTCCAGTGTGTGATTGGTCCAAGTCAGCGAATAAGCTAATCACAACACCTGACCCGGATATTTTGATGACTATAGTTTTGATAGTGTGACACAGGCCCTAGTCCAGGTCGCTAGCCATTCCAAATAAAGCGTAAATTACACGGAAAAAAACATTTCAAAGCTGAACCTTTCCACTTAGGGAAAGTAGCGGCAACTATACAGGCGGTAGTGCTGAGTCCTACAGCTTTAAGGTCCAGTCCTACCGCGTGTAGTTGGCGCTAGCCTACCCCAAGTGTCAGTGCTCAGCCTTAAGTTGTTTTCTCCGTGTAGATCAGCAGGACACCATCACCATCCCCCGATGTTTGATTGCAATCTACGCTGAGAAAAATATTTTGTGTTCTTGTGTTACTTTCGGTTAATGTAGGAAGTGAAACACAAACCTACCAAAATGTTGTGTTGATTTTGCTACCGTCTGTGGTGAAATCAGAGCCGAAACAGTTGAGAGACTTGGTAACTCGTGAGTCAACCGAAGGTTTGGGTCATTTTGTGTTTTACTCCTCACATGAACACAAAATGTCCGTTACTTTTTTTACCGTGTGCGGTTTTGGTCGATCAACCAAGTCTTGTTGGCTAAACTGACAGGGTGGCTTGAAATGTGAGAAAGAAATGAAATATTGGCAATTTCGGTGAAATATTTTATGAAGCTTCACAAGGCTGTGAAATCCTTCATATTTTTCAGGGGCTAGAGTATGCACTCGACCACACATAAATAGAAGAAAGTCACAATTTTTACATGCGAAATACGATAAGGAATCCGTATTTTCCTATATCTTTGATTTTCTGAAATTTCATGAAATATTCCCCGTGAAATTTCAAGATTTTATTTTTCATGAAATTTTGCCAACGTGGGGCACTAGTCAATGTGCAGTTCGAACTATTTTTTCTTTACGAAACCTACGCGGAAAATTATTCATTTTCGGAATAATTAGTAGACTGATACCTGAAGAAGATGTAAGTAGAAAATTCCACAGTGAGTCGAAGGATATAGTTAATTCTCCATCGCAGAGCTGCTGCTTATTACTCCAGGGCAGAGCATTTATCATCTAGGTAGCCGAAAATTGTCCATCTTGCACATATATATTAGAATCAATGGTCATTTACACATGACTAAAACTTATTATCTATACTTCGAAACGAGTAATATTTGAGGGAATATCTCAGTGAAGAGAATCAATCAGGAAGTAGGCTCGTTGGAGTTATGCGACACGTAGTACCTACACCTCGTCGGTCGTCTGGCGTGAGGACCTATCTCGACTTTGGCATGGGCCCTAGAAAGCATGGCTTCGTATTTACGATAGGGCTCACTTAAAAATTGAAACACCCTGTTACGCTTGAGAATCGACGACCCGATCACTTCAAGTATTGATTCAAGCGCTTTAATGAACGATACATTTGACGGTGTCGCTTTGACAGTAACATTGAGAACCGTCAACAGTTTTTTTGCCGGTGAAACTCATCGTTTGTCTCGGACTTTTTCAACCGAAGCATCAAATTCTCGCTCTCGAAAAATCCGCTCCGTGAAATAGCGCACGGGTGTAAATTTTTAATTATCTCCCGAATCGTCGCGCGATTTGTGTAGAGCTCCGCCGTTTGCCGTAGACATACCTTTTCGTCCATATTAATCGAGGCAGTATTATTCACCGTCGCGCCGCATGAACGATTCAAATGTGCGCGATACTCCGTCGGCTCTACGAACGGCGTCCAGTCTCATTCTCCAAGTCGTCGCAGATATGGAACCGAACGAGGATTGTCAGGTACCAATTTAATGGCTCGCTCCGTAGAGAAAAAAAGGAGGTGTTTGCATTTCGGACATCTTGGAATTTTTTCGATGACGTAGGTCGGTACAGCGACGTTTATCATCGATTTTCTCGGAAATCGTGTAATTTATGGAAACGAGTCATTCTATAAAAAGTGCTTGAAATTATATCATGAGTTGATTTTAGAAACAAAATAGGACATTACGGTCCGTTTCTCATACCTCGAATTCCGGATTTCGCTGGCCAGGTTGTACCGACCTACGTCACAGGGTTAACAAACCTCAAGATGCTAACACCTCCTTAATTTTCTCTACGGACTCTCTCTATCAAAACTATACACTATCAAAACTAGCCTCTGATTTTAGCAACAAAATGGGACATTACGGTCCGTTTCTCATACTTCGAATTCCGGGTTTCGCTGGCCAGGTTGCACCGACCTCCGTCACAGGGTAAACAAACCTCAAGATGCTAACACCTCCTTTTTTTTCTCCATGGACATTCTCTATCAAAACTACGCACTATCAAAACTAGCCTCAAAAATATCAAGGTCAGGTGTTGCGATTGGCTTACTCGATGACTAGGACCAATCACAGCACTTGACCTTGACACTTCGATAGTGTGACCCAGGCGTATCACCTAAGTCGCCGAAAATTGAAAGACAAGGGTCGAGTATTCGACAGGGTTGCCACGGTTGTAGAATACCGGGAAAATGTCACGGAAAAATTGTTATGAGTTGAGCCGCAAGTGCACGAGTTACTAATTCATCAGATTTCAACTTGAGGAGGGCTATGGTGGAAGAAGGAAGAGGCCTCATTTGGAGGCGGTATGAGAAGAAACTTTGTGCCACCTCCTAATTTTGTGAGATCAATGGTAGTACTCAAAAAGTACGGCTTTCCAGATAAATGAACAAATCTAAAACGATTAAGCTGATTCCCTGTGACATCAAGGGGTAATCGCTCCATTATATTACAGATGTATTAACAAGACAACTCCGTGGTATTTACAGTTTGCACAATGCTTACAAATCACGTACCATACTGATACTTCGTCGCCATTTTGTCTCTTTCGATCGTTCATCAAAATTTGACGGCCCGCTTAATCATTTGATGGCTGACTTGCGCGAAAACCAGTACGCATCTCCGCCACCTTGCGATGAGTTCATTTGATCGTGGGACGAAGGCTGCAGTTGCGTGGGTTTTTTTTTATTATAAATATTTCATTGATTGACACTTACTTTCTTTTTCGCCCGATGAATTTTTTTTCGGTTGTCACTCTTACACGATGGCCATTTCGACTTCTGTAGAAGTCATCATCAGGTACTTAAAACTAAGAACGAAAATAAAAATAAAAACCGAAGCTAAAAAAACTGACGTTAAATTCACGTATTATCGCCGGCGACGCGTCGCGATACTAGTCAGTGCGATATCTTGCCGGTGATCAGCTGACTGTGTTGCGTCACGAAGGAGGGCGGGGGTATAAATAGTATAAATTAGTATAAATATTTCATTTTTATTAGCTTTCCATTTCATTTAGAATGGATTTGGTGTTTTGAACAAGACATTTTTCCACGAACCTATTTAGATGCATGTATTTTTTGCCAGTTGGCATTTATTTCAGCTGTCAGGGAATTTTATTCAAATGTGTTTGGGAAATCAGGTTAATGTCAGGGAATTTCCTTCTTCGAATTTTGTGGTATCCCTGATTGGACTTGATCTGATTTTATTTGATTTTTTCACGATGCTCGGGCGAGGTTATTACTTGCAAAAAAGAGATGAAAAACAAGTACAAGTTTTCGTACTTGGCGAACAGAAAGACATTATGTGGAGTGGAGACTGTTGCCTAAAGACAAGGGCTCAGAACAAAAACTACAGAATAGCAACAGATATTTGGATATCTCTTAAACGCATTAAATTATAACACTCGAAATAATGTGACAGCAAGGAACTGAGGGACCAAGAATGAAGTAATCCGGGCATTTACTAATAAGATTTCCTTTTGGTCTTCCAGCCAGAGCAAGCCCGAGAGCTGTGTTTTCAGAACTTTGCGGTATTTGGGATGTTTTTTCAAAATCGTTGACGATAGCCACACTTGGATTGCATTTTGCAAGAAGGAACCACTAGCATTGCAATGTTGCTAAGATTGTGCAACTTCTTTTGTCTTGGAGGAAAAACCCGATTACCCCTTAATAGTTTTTATTTTACTCGCTAAAAACGTGAATTGAAGACAAAAATTACCATCTAAATTTCATAGTTTTTCACGATTTCCGCAATTGCATTGCAAAGGATGACGTTGCACAATCTTAGCATCATTGCAATGCTAGTGGTTCCTTTATGCAAAATGCAATCTACTTGATCTTAAAATGGTCGTTCAATACCGCGCTGATAATAGAAAAGTATAGAAAATTAGATTGAAATGCGACACATATTTGAATCGAGTTTAGCAAGCTATGTAAAACCAGCGACAGTTCCATTGCCAAAAGAAGATCCATTTAAGTTGGTTTAAGGGGTCACATTTACTGCCTCCCTGGCTGCCATCTGAAATTGTCATATCGACCGGCTGAAGGGATCAATTTCATTGAGTCCATTTGGCTAGCCTGGTCGATCGCGAAACCACTGACTTATTCGTGAAATTCCTCCCCCGTGATATTAAATCAACAATTTACACGTCCAATTTTGTGAAATATCGCTCTTCTAAATTGATACGATGATCTTTCTTTCGTATTTCATTCTAAGACGCTCGTGTTTTTCGTGTTTCAGCTCATCAGCGAATCTCAACGAAAAAAAGAAACCGTTCTCAGACAATACTCGTTCTTCCAATTAAGAGTCCACCTTCGAAGGGGGAAAGACTTAGTAGCTAGGGATAAGAGTGGTGAGTCGCCGTTTTCCTACGTTCACTGTGTTTGTCCCGCCCAAATATTTGCTCAAGATCTCTGATACTCTGTCGTGCCAGTATCGTCAACAGTTCGCTTTTCATCAATCCTTGTGTGTGTGCATTCGGATGAAAGAGAAACCAAGTGAATGGCGGATTGTTTTGAAAACGCTATAAAGAGACAGTCCATGAAAGCAACTTTATCTCAAGAGCCCGATAGCTTTCAATTTTGGATTTCGACTTATTGGCGAATTTTGGTTGCCCAGGAATAGACGCATCATATCGGTGGTTCTATTTGAAAGATGCGTATCTTTCAGTGTGACGTTGTGAATTTCGTCTCAAGTTTACGTCTATTTAAAGAACTGCTTGTGTAATGCACATTCATCCAAACAAAACTCGCCTAGGTAAAGCACGATCAATAATCCATATACTGTGCATAGAACTTGGTCTAGTCGAGGATCAACCGGACTACATTTTGCAATTCGGAACTTAAATTCTGACTCATCTGGAAAAACACTTATGTGCAAAGGGAAACTAATGGCACATACGTTGTTTTTAAACCGGGCTAGAATTTATAGTTCCAAATTGCTAAATGTAGTTCAACTTTCCTCATTGCGCTAAACCCAACTTCAACTATCAAATGCAATGAGAATGCAGTTGAGAATGTTTGTAAACAAATATATGAGTAATGAATGAATCATTGTCCAGGATTCTTACCATGTGACCAGCACACTGTTTTTTCAGATCGCATGCACGCACACTATACCACATTATCAAATACTTTTCCACGATAACAAATTCTGTTTTTTTCACTCTAAAGCTATTTTTTAATTAGCTTTCACAATTTTCCTCATTGCAGAAATTGATCAAAACAATGAAAACGTTGTGAATCAATTCCACCATTTGACATTCCAAGCGATTTCTATGTTCCTGCGCATTGAGGCTCATTATCGATACGTCTCGTTTGATCGTTGCATGCTCGCATTCCCCTGCTCTATTTGCAAGGAATGCTCCATTTACATATTCATGGAATACACATTTACAGGAATACATTTTAGGAACATATGAGGACTTGCATGTAACAATAGCGGATGTCGAGTTTTCACACTGTGAGAAAACCGCGTTTGAAGTTTTCGAAGCTTTGCACTTTGCCGCCTGTAGAACCGAGAGGATTCTTGTAAAAATGTTCATGAAGAGCAACTCTTCCTGTAAAAAACACACGTTTCACGATCTATGTAAGTGAAAAATTGAAGGAGTAACAGCGATTTGAAAAAAATGTGACATCCGCTATTTTTACTGAGAACACTTTTTTATACATGAAACAAAGTCTTCAGGAAGGGTAATTTCGGTGAAACGATTGAAATGAACCAAAAGTATGTCAATGTTGAGTCATTTAATCAAATTCAACAAAAAACTAAACCGCCTGTAACTTCTGCAACAAAAATAAGGAACAAATTATAGAATCAGTTATAAACTCATCAAGTCTGGCGAAACGATCCAGATACGTATTATTTGAGTGTCAGCTGCAGCCCGTGGCTAGTGCGCGGGCAGTGCAGTGATCGCATGTGCGCTATCTCGTGCGGTGTCCTGCCATGCCAGCTGGGGAGAACACTGAGAACATTGGATCCTCATATCCGCTGTTTTTACAAATAACATGGTTTTCAGTTCATGTTCCGCCGAAAAATTACGCTGGAAGTCTGAAACTTCGCACAGGCATTCTTGAGGGCTCCAGAATTCGAAGCAAGCGTTTGCCCTAAAAATGGCGGATGTCAGCGACCGCGATTGTTACATATAAGTCCTCATATAGAAATCCTAGGGATACATATTTATAGGAATATTTGTCCCGTAATATCAATGACGTGGAGACATTCTTGCAATAACTTGAACATTTGTTCTGGAATTTCAGGAACTAGTGACCCCTACGTGAAATTCAAAGTCAACGGTCGGCTCATGTACAAATCTAAAACAATATACAGGGATTTGAACCCGCAATGGGACGAAAGCTTCACTCTGCCCGTTGAGGACGTTTTCACGCCTGTCCACATCAAAGTAAGTTTTGACGTGCCTCACCCACCCTAATATACGTCAGCTTAACCTTGGTTAAATAAAAGGTTATGACGTTTGGAAGTACTGAAGACACCCCGAATTTATTGAAGAAGAAGAAGAAGAAGAAAAAGTGAAAGAAGAAGAGGAGAAAAAGAGGAAAAAGAAGTATTCTGACGGTTCTATTTGTGTGGAGAAAAAACTCGCTGAGCCATGTGCGGCAACGGCTAACGAATTTCTTTCCCAGTTACAACTAATTTTTTAGTTGCCGCAAACTGATAAACTATCATTCCGAGGAGGGAACATTCGTTTTCGCAAGTTGTTTGCACGACGCAACGAGTTTTCTTGTCCCACGGAAAAAAAGAGGCAGGGGTTAAGTCCCAGCTGTTGGATTATATGGACATTCCCAATTAATTGTGGTACTACCCCGATTAATTGTGGTAGTATCCCAATTAATTTTGGTAGTGTCCCGATAAATTAGGTTACTAACCCAAATGTTGCGGTGCTACCAAACTTAATTGGAAATGTCCATATCATCCAACAAATTGGAGTAGTACCACAATTTCAGGGGATAATCTCTGACACTTTTTTTTTCCGTGCCTCGCAACGATAAACTACTGAGGTTTCAGATGTGGCTTTAAATTTTTTTAATTGAACAATTTTTTTTATCTTTCAATGAATTAAAATAAATGCCATAATTTGCAAATCGACGTCATGCATATCGATGGCCAACGAATAATACCGCCGATCTGCAAACTGACAATTTGGTGAACAAAGTGAATCCTTAACTTTGGTAATTATAAGGTTAGATGTGCATTTTTTTCATACAATATACACAACACAGCGTCATCTCCGACTTGTGTACTTCATAGTGTAGAGTGCGGCGAAGTCACCGACTCACCTTTGTCGAAATGGTCAATTTGGAGTTATTGTTCGTTAGCCTTCGATATGATCATTTCAATCGTCCTAACTTTCTTCTTACGCACTTGGAAGAGCTTTTCAACGAATATCCGTAAAATAAAATAAACCGATAAAATTAAGATGATTTATGGATGCGACCTTTCATCGATTTTTGTGTTAGCGATAAGCACTAGCCATTCACTTCCTCCGCACTCGGGAAGACAAGCCTCCTCTACAACATTTTGACACCAATCAGAGGCATGTCAATAACGCAGTCATAGAGAGAGATTTAAGAAATAATTTTTAAGTAATCGAAGTTTAGTTGATTCGGAGAGAGTAAGGTACGTCAAGTAGATGCATAAATTACATTTTTTATTTACCCAAATGCATTTCAGCCCATAGGGCCATCTTCAGTGGTATACATAAGGATCACAGACTACAAGCAAGTACAAGTACATTTAGTACATGCATAATCTAAGGACATGCTGATGTGAATTAAAAATTACGGGTACTAACTACATTATAGCATGCAGGTGACAATTAAATAAAGAAATAAAGAATTTGCAGGTTAAGTGAAACTAAGAAACCCAACATTCAGCATAAATCACTAATGAAGCAACAAGCATCAATAATTGGAGTGGCGGCAAGATTCAAGCGCGTTTTTCATTTGAAGTTTAGTTCGTGCGTTCATTTTTTGAAATTGAAAAATGAAAATTGGAATTCTCTCTCACTCTTTTAGCAGTGAATTCAAATTATGATTGAGAATTTTCTATTTTTGTAGGTTTTCGACTACGACTGGGGGTTGCAAGATGACTTCATGGGCGCTTCGTTCCTAGACTTAACTGCCTTAGAATTAGGAAGGTAAGCATGCTAAAAATCTTAATTTTTACTCATCGCTCGGTTTGCCCATTATATTTTTGAATGCCATTCAGAAATTTGTTCGTGCAGGACGGGTTTTCTTAGTGCACGAGGGTCTTCTGGAAGTTTACTCTCTTCTGAAACGATCTTCTGAACTTTCTACGTTTACCGATGTCAATGTTTCCAGCGAATCTTTTCTATCACATGGATCCTTACCACAGCCTGATCATTGTCTTTGTAGAGTAATAAATTGATTTTTTGCTGTAATTATACGACGAGATCGACAGCAATTCGAAATGTTGGATGGACGGGTTTTCTTGGTGCACGAGGGTTTTCTCGAAGTTTCCTCTCTTTTGAAACGATCTTCTAAACTTTCTACGTTTACCGATGTTAACGTTTCCAGCGAATCTTTTCTATCACGTGGATCCTTACCATTGTCCAACATTGTCTCAGTAGAGTTATAAATTGATTTTTGACTGTAATTATACGACGAGATCGACAGCAATTCGTAATGTTGGACGGACAATTTTCTGACGGCCTCCTGGATGCTGTCAGTCGTGTCAGGTCGGGCACATCAGTGACTGTGACGCATTCAAGAAATAACAATCAAAATGATCTATGATCAGTTTACATGATCGCGAAGCAACTATTCGACCACCTGTGCACGGCACAGTATCACTCGAAATTTATGGCAAACTTATCGCACAAACTCACTATAGGTCAATTAGTAAAGTGTCGGGTTTTATTTTTGAATTGAAAATGTTTAATTTTGCTCAAGCTATCAAAAAGTGCCCTTTTTATGACGTTACGTTCTAGGCGTACTCAGAAACTACCCGGGATCACAGTATAAATCATTTACATATGGCCGAACTTGGGAATGTTCAATGGACTACGCTGGAAAAAAAGTCGCTTGGACCTAGAGTCCAGACTCTTTAAAACATTGACAAGAAAAACTACTCTTGATTCAACCGGTTTTTAGTTTAAATCAAGAACGAAGCCTCTTAATTTTAGCGGATTTCCTTTTGATTCAAGCAAAACTCCGATTGAATCAAGAGTATTTTTTCTTGTCATTATTTTCAAGAGTCTGGACTCTAGGTCCAAGCGACTTTTTTTCCAGTGTACCATGAACACGGCCGGTAGGTCTGTTTTTGAAACTCCAACCGCACGTATACCTGCGAGCCGATTATTGAAATTGATAGACAAAGGAGACACACACAAAGGTTGACATGGGTGGTTCCTGTAGACTAAGGGAGAAAATGATGGACTAACTATCAGGTCACTCGTCGGTTGCCGTTAGTTAGTCTATTACCTACCTCCTTTGTCCATTGCAACCACCCGCTTCCATCAATGTGATCCCTCCATGTATCTTTTGTCTTCTTTGTCCATAGCTTTGTCTATCAATTTCAATAATCGGCCCACTGGTCCGCTAAACACCCTCAAATTATCTACAGAAGAGCACATAAATTCCACCCACCGGCGTTGTGATTAGCAATTCATGACGTCAGCCGGAGGCTTTTCAAGGCGTCATTGAAGGTGCGGAACTACATGCAATTATTTTGTTGACTCAACTGTTGGGATTCGGGCGATTGTCGCAGGCCGTCGAATATTTTCCTGGAATTGCGAAATGTGTTGATTCACGCCCGCCTCCCTCGTCGCGTCACTAGCCTCCGACATTCATAGTCGGAACATCGGTTTTTCCAATGATCTTATCCAGGCAACAACACTCCAGTGGTTGAGCAATTCAACTAAAGGAACAGCACCAAAGAGAGTGCATTGAAAAAAAAATATTGGTGTCCTGAACAATCGTATTGAGTTGAAGTGAAATTTGTGGACGGCACCAATTTTTTTGCGTCTGCAAACCAATAAATTGTGCCCTTGCACCAACCTTATTTGTTACGTAACAAGTCTAGAATTTGCATGGAGGCATTTCGGAATAGTTAGGACCGGGCACAAATTTATTTGTTCTGTGCACAAATTTATTTATTCTGTACGCAAATTTATGAATGCCACCAATAATAAATTTGTTTCAAATTTCCGTTACTTTTTTTCGTCTGTTGGAAAGGTGATGGCGTCGAGTTCGTTGTTCGCGTCGGAAAAATCAAGAAGACTTTAATATAAAAGTGGATACTTAAATTAAAAACTGTTTTAAAATTACCGCGTATATGCATGGGTGGAACTAGGAATTTTCTGTGGGGGGGGGGGGCACAGAAGGATATAGAACTTGGGCTAAAAGGGGTCTGAGGGGACTCCCCCAGCTGCAGAGGGGAGTCCGGGGGGCGGGGGCCTTCCTCGGAACATGAAAAACTGGAACGTCTTGAGAGCAATTTAAAGCCATTCTCAATGACAAATTAAATGGAATTAAATATTAAATTTTGCTGACTAGTTTTTTAAAATATCATATCTTACTGTGGGTTTTAATTGATTTTATCTCAATTTAACTCTCACGAAAACAAGTATTGCGCTAAAATGCGCGAAAAAACCACAACCGGACACAGTCAAACTACATTCCGGGTTCCTTACTCGAAGGAAGCTGCTCTCTTTGCGAGTAATTTTCATTTTTCTCACATCATGGATCGATCATATTAGGATTAAGCTCATAACTATTACATTCCATGTACACAAAAAGTTTACCGATCCCGGAGGTACTCAAGACACATGGAAAAGGGTGAGGAAGAGAGGTTAATTGCACAAAAATATTCTCCGAGTCTGTTGGCATAACTTTAAAGCCAAAATAATGCTCATCAAAGTATTGAGTTTCTAACTTTAAGCACAAAAAGTAAACCTGCTTGGAGTAAAAATAAATATTTATAATTTTAGCAAATGTTGGAGAAAAATCTAAATACCCTGTGATGAGAATCATGCTTCTTTTGTACATGGTTCCTTTGATTTTAAGCCAAGAAGGCGATTCAACAATTTTCAAATGGTCAGGAATTTGTTCTTTTACTGAATTATGAAGATCAAATATGAACGCTGTCGATGGCAATATGTAGGCATTACAGGCTTTGGAGGGGAACAGAAAATAACCTTCTTGAACACAGCTCTTGACTGTTAGAACATACAATTCAGTCATAGTAATGGACCAGAAGACAGAGTCCCAATGTATTTCACCATTATATGGATTTCATTTTGCAAAAAAGAACCATGAGCATTGCAATGTTGCTAAGATTGTGCAACTTAATCCTTTGCAATTAAAGTACTGAAATCATGCAAAAACATGAAATTTACATGCTAATTTTTGTGTTAAATTTACAGTTTTTACGGTGTAAAACAACAATTGTTTATAGATAAGCAGGTTTTTCTTCCAAGACTAAAGAACTTGTGCAACCTTAAAAACAGTGCAATACTCTTGGTTCCTTTTTGCAAAATGCAATCCATATTATATAAGAGCTTTGAAGAACAAAGGGATTTGTGCGTTCTTAGAAAATTGACTTATTATTATTAATGATTTCAATTAAAACTAGTCTAAAATGACTTAAAAATTCATTACTTAATTTCAATTTTCTACCATCAAAAGTAAGTTCGAACTATATTTTCACCATAAGGCTCCATGTAATTTGGACACTTATTACCATTACAAACTTATTACTCATACCATTTTACAAAGAAATTTGGCAGACATTGCATATGGCTTTGTTCCTTTCCCCTGAATGTCCCACAATGCTCTCCACACTTTAAAGCTGCAAGAGCTAGTGCCCCTCTAAATTTTCTTCCTATATTACGACAATGAAGAAAAAATAAAATAAAACATGACAAATTTTTACAGAAAAATAAAAGTAGACTATTTAAAAGAACTTACAGAATCCACTGTCTTCTCCTTTTGACAAGTCACTAGCGAGTGAGATCGGGATCGGTCAGATTTTGATTCCTTTCGTCGATAAGTCACTGGCAAGTGAGATTGGGATTCATCGGTTTCTGATTTTTCACGCTGATTCTAAAAAGGAGGGAAAAAAATGTAGTAGTTGAATTTTATTTTAATCTAAGATCTCAAAGAGGGCAGCACACAGGCTTTGGAGGGGAACAGAAAATAACCTTCCTGAATACAGCTCTGGACTGTTAGAACTGAATAAATGTCAAACCAGTGAAAGAAATATGGATTTTGAACTACATGTTCCGAAGGAATTAACTTTCTGACGTCCGAATGAACGCGTGTCACCTCCTCCGCTGTTTTCGTTTTTGGCGGCTGTTGAACAATGAATTCGGTTAAATTATCTTGAAGATTCAATGTAAGTCTCAAAGCTGCATCTACGCAGCTTTGCTTGCCGATTGCGCCACATTGCGATTTGACCGGACAAAAGCAGAATTTTCAGGGATTACAGTTTGACCAAAGGGCCTTAGTCATTTTGCCATCTTACTCGCGTGTACTTGAAACCTAGCCTAGCATGGTAGCAGCTCACACGTGGGGGCGCAAGGGATCGAAAGTGTAGACATACGAGAAAAAGGGGAGCGGTTGCGTAAAGAACAAGGGGGCGGTTGGGCGGTATGCACACTCTCATTCATATTTTCATAACTAAAGCAGGAAAATAATCGTCGAATACTAAATGAGCTATCTTGTTTTACCAAGAGCGATGATGAAAAGCGAGGCAGCAGCAGGAGGAGCAGGAACAGCAGAGGCGGCAAAAAACACGATGCACGTAAAGGCGTTCTCGGCGTAAGGGAGGCGTCGCGAGCTGAAGTCTGAGATGGCTCGCGGGGCATGTAGGGGAAAATCCCTAATCTGCTCTGATTGGCCGATCAGCCGCCTCAGAGCTTCCTCCTCCTGCTGTCCTGTAAGCCCGACTTGTAGCGGCAACTATAGCGAAAAAGTACGGTGAAAATCGGGGCCAACAAACACCCCCGGCCTTGGCGCCTCAGCGAGGCGTCAATATGAAAAAGGCCAAGAACTTGGAAACTAACACTAAAACTAAACTATTTGCTAGTGACAGATAAGTGAACTCACTTGCGGTTGCAGAAGCGGCGCGTTTGTGCGATACAATAAGCAAGGAATAAGGGGGGGGGGGGGAATTTGGGGGTGGTGGAGGTGGTTAGCGGATTAGCGATAAAAATGGATTGAAAGCGAAAGTAGCAATTAGAGCGGTATTAAAAGGTAAAAAAGGTAAAATAAAAATAAAAAATAAAATAATATATGACTTTTAGCGGTAAAATTTAGCGATATTTTAGGTAGCGATTTGGTATTGCCTCAATAAGGGATGCCAACACGGTGCCTCGCAGCGACCCTGCACACCTCGCGGGTGCATTCGACTGTGGGGAGAGCGGGGGGTAAAGCTAGGCTGGGGGGGGGGGGGCTGGGGGGCGGCGCAAACAGCTGGGCCCTGGCTGCTTTTAGCTCTGCAATGTCCTCAGCCAGGGCCGCTCGCTCACGGAGCAGCACGTCTTCTAACGCATTTTGCTCCGTTTGCCAGCGGCGGAACTGGAGGACCTCATGGTCATGGTCCCGCTGGCTGGGCTCGCACCTTCCCGAGCTCCACTTGGGCCACCTCAAGAGCGGACACGGCGTCGCGGCAGGTTGATATCAACTCCTCACGTTTTTTCTGCTCATGTGCTTTTTCGACTGTGGCTCTCTCCGCCAGCCGCTGGAAGACCTCCGCGCCAGCGTGCTCGACCTGCGGAGGGGGCGCTCGTGGCTTTTCAAAGAAGTTGTGCAGCAGAGTGTCACACTCGTGGGGATCTACATGCTGGCAGGCGGTTCGAGCCGAAGCAATCTATACACCTACCAGCCGCAATTGACACAATCAATGCTAAGTGTGCAGGGGCACCGTCTTGCTATTGGATGCCGTCATTGTGGGATTGTTTGAGGATTGAAAAGGAAAACCAAAGCTAATAGAAAACGCAAAGTGTGAAGAACCAGAGAAAATATAAGGAACCAAACCTAAAATATCAATAAATAATATAAATAAAAATAAAGAGATAAATATACAAACTCCAATTTTTATTTTATTATAATGATAAAAGTTGATAAATTCGGTAGTTAGAAGTTGCAATATAGATATATCGTCACCTTCCAGGCAAAGTATCACAAGCGCCATGCGACGTTTAAAAATTTCCGCCGCCATTTTATTTCTTTACTGAGAAATTGTTGGTTGAATCTGTTTGGAAATTTCACTAAATTTTATCGGCAGCACAAAGAAAATTCAGTGAAATTTTCGGACAGCTTCGTTGAACAATTTCTCTGTAAAAAAATAAAATGGCGGCGGATATTTTTAAACGTCGCATGGCGCTTGTGATACTTTGCCTGGAAGGTGACGATATATAGACGAACAATAAAATAATTCAAACACCAGAACTCAGGAATTCTTAATAATAAGATTAAGAAAATAGGGAATCAGTTAAGATTTAGGACTGATTTATTACTGTGTTAGTAGACTAAATTCAAGCCTCTGAAGACCGCGGCTCGTTGACTCGGGGCCCGTCACTCTTACGAGTGTCTCATGGAAGTTGGCGCGCGTCACATTGACACTAACGGGAAGGAACGGGACGCTGATCCGCTCACCGTCCTCGTCCACTTCCCACTTGGAGCTGAAGACAGTGCGAAACTGCTGATGTGTGTGGTATACAGGCCCGCCACAAGGGGGGGGGGGATACTGGGTCCCTGGTACCGGGCCGGCCGGGGGCCCGTGTTACCCGTGAAAAGCCACCACGAATTCACATGCAACCCTTGTTTCGTAAAAAAAAAAGTGAAAAATTTACCCTAAAAATTTCGCAAAAGGTTAATAGATTTTCAGAAACACGCTGGGGCACTGTGGAATTCTTCTTAAATTTTCAAAGAAGTATACTTCTTGGAAAATCTCTATCTGTTTTCAAGATTCTCAGTACAGAGGGATATTTTTAGTAACTGCGTTTCATTTTCTTCCGTCGTCAGATGCTAAGAGTCTTCAGTCTGGGCATCCTCGACTTCAATGGCTCATGGCTCAAATCCCTTGCCATAGACCAACGAAGGGGGAGTCCAGGGGGCCTGGCCCTCTTAGAACTGAAAATAGTATCATGTATCCCCCCCCCCAAAAAAAAAAAAAAAAAAATACAAATTTTCCAGATGTTTTGAATGCAGCAATTCGCAAGTATTTTGTGCTGAAAGTAGAAAAAAAACATAATTATTCCGCAGAAATTGATGGAAAAATTCTCTATGGAAGCTTCAAAATGCGTCCGATAAGTCGTATCAATTCTAGAATTTCTCAGGGGATGCCCCTCGGACCCCGCCCCTCCCGTGCTTGGGGCCCGGACCTTAAAACTGGTACCAGGGCCCGAGAAGGGATGTGGCGGGCCTGGTGGTATACGTTTCGGTCTATGATGAGCTTGTCACCGACCGAGAGGATCGACTTTTGGGCGGGTAACAAGCTGTAGACGTAGTTTTCTGGCATTCTTCGCGGCTCTGTATGCCACAAACATTGAGCTACTAACACCGGCAATGAGGAATAGGTTCAGGACAGCCTGAATTTGACCTGTGATGTTTCGAACTCCATTCTATCATCAAACTCTTCATCGACACCTAATTCGCCATCGACAGCAGCGATTCCTGCCCATAAAATTGAGGGAAGCTGAATTGGCGCAACGCTTGTGCAACACTCTTCAACCAACCGTGCATTGATCATCTACTACCGTTCCGAATCTTACCTTCCACCTTATGTCGACGGTGTAAATCGCCAATCACACAACTCAATTTCCAACGTCCCAGACTTCCTGTCATAATTTACTTTTAAAGCAGTCAACTCCTCTACTGCAACTCGTTAAAACTGCCGTCATTTCTCTCCGAGGTTGAAAGAAAATTCTTGCTTCGCAGAAAAATTCTCATTCTTAAGCATTAAAACAATTAATCTTCTTGCCGACTCACACCGTCGATTTCGAGTCCACGCTGTTGTCCATAAGAGCTTGGGAGAATCTTCAAATTAACAGATTACGAAAAAAAATCAAAGCAATTCATCATTATCATTCAAAAAATTTCATTATTCAATTAAATTTCAACCATTCTAAACAATATTAAACAATATTAAAGAGGCTCTCATAAAGAGGAAAGTCAAGACTCTGTAATTTCTTCGTCGTCCGCGTCGAACTGGATCGGCTCCTGAAACAGGCATCATCAGACATCAAACAGACATCCCCGACACAGACATCCGCTTACGTATAACGAACATAATAAAGCACTAAAATATTGAAAACTTATCATAAAAAATTTCGAAAGGTTCACCCGGCTCGTCGTGATCGCGTTATTCTTATCACTCAAGGGAGAAAACCAGGTACATAATTATCGATTACGATGCATCCCGATCAAAACAACTTCACCTTTAAATTATTACAGCCCATATTCGAATTCTTCATACGAACTTTTCCTAGCATTTTAAGGAATTCATCTGTGCTGTTTGCACGTTCATTGGTTGATAATTCGCCGTATCAACTCGGCAACGTCGCGCGGTTTTGTCTAAAAAACGTTGGTTTTAGGTCTTAGGTATGAATTTGTTTTTCTTTCCTCGTTTTCTTCGTCTAATTCTGCAGTCTCTTTGGTTCGCTTCGTGTAAATATCTGAAAAAAAAAAATAATTATTATCAAGTTACGGATTACATAAGTTGAAATGGTCATCGGGAGAAAGAAATTTTTCATTATTAGCCAAAAAATTATCTTGTGGTCTAGCACTCGGCCAATTTTCCGGTTGTAATTACTGAAATAGTGTCATTCCCAAAGAATACATTTATTTAAACAGACGTCAATACTTACTTGATACTATAAATTGTTTTACATTTTATCAGGGTTTGAGGTGGCCCCAGAGAAAAAAATCCAACGGAGTTAAATCGGGGGATCATGCTGGCCGATTCGATAGCTCCACGCCGTCCCATCTTTCTCTGGAGATATATTCTGCATCAAGAAAATGTTGCACGATTAATGCAAAGTGCGCAGAGGCACCGTCCTGTTGGAACCAAGGGTCAAAATCTTCGTCAGATTTTTTTATTAATGACCTCTACAATTTTATTCACAACCATGTCTTCCAGCATCTATAGATAAAGGGGGCCCGTAAGATTTCCCTCGATGAAAAAAGGGCCAATGATTTGGTTTCCGAAGATGCCACACTAAACGTTGATTTTTTCTGGGAATTGCGTATGGCTCTCTCCACCGATATGGGGGTTTTCTTGAGACCAGTCTCAGCAATGGGCCTGTTGCATGCAAGAGATACAGCCGCGCGAATAGACTTTTTAGAGGTTAAATGACACGAAAATTACGATGGTCACATTAAAAAAGTCTGAAATACACTCCTTACTGCGCAATTTGCGTTGTTAGGAACGCGCTTTTTCAAATTTCCTGCGTCTGGGGGCAGTTTTCTAAGCACCGGAAACGAGCAAACGGCGGGCTCGGTGATTTCCGGAAGATGCCGAGTCGTTGTTGTTGTTGTTATTTTTTCCTTCAGTTTGTTTACAAACCCAACGTGATCTCTTATAGTGGTCCATATACGCTTTATGCGGTAACCAAATCGATCAACTTTTAAATATCCAACGCAATCCTTCTACATTTCATTTCACGATATCACGAGCTCCGATTTTTAAGTTACGTTGTCAGTTTTAGTTGACCGGAAATAGCCGCGAGTTGCCGTTAATTGTTTCCGTCAGAAAACTGCCCCCAGGCGCGGGAAATTTGAAAAAGCGCGTTCCTAACAACGCAAATTGTGCAGTAAGGAGTGTATTTCAGACTTTTTTAATGTGACCATCGTAATTTTCGTGTCATTTAACCACTAAAAAGTCCATTCGCACGGCTGTATCTCTTGCATGCAACAGGCCCATTGTGTCTATTAACAGTGTATTTTAATAAAGAAAAACGTCGCAGTTCATCAAAATATCATCTCTTTTCTCCGTCCTTTGGCAGAGATCATTTGCTACAATAATCCTCCCTTTTGCTTCATGAATCCTTCCATTGTAAGCTGTCGGTTTATCGCTAAAACATGTCCTTTCGTTGAAATTTGGATCGGCTGCAATCAGCTCCTCCATTTTCGCACAGGATTGGAGTCGCCTATCAGGATCATCCTCGTCCAACTCGTAGACGAGTTTAATTTTGTACGGATGAAACTTGTGATGTTTAGGCAATCGACGAGTCTTACTCTATGAAACTCCATGCGGTTTGCCACCTCGTTGATTGTCTGCCGCGGATTTTCGATGAAATCAGCTAGAGTATCAATTTCTTGATCTCGTGTCATTGATTTTCGGCGTCCTGAACGAGGAGTGTCTTTCATCGAAAAAATGAAAAACAACTTAATCACCCAAAATACACATAATGAAAGAACAACTTAATTCGGGAAAGGCTGCAAAAAAATAACAAAGGATGAACAAAACCCGGAACGTTTCAAAATAGTTACAATTTCATTTTCTACCGGACAATAAATTGAAAATAAAAACGAGCCGTCGCTACGCTGTTATTGCGAGACCGAGACTTGCATCGACTTTTGTCGAAAAAGTTACCCTAAAATTTGCTTCTAATGTACGTATTTCTGCCAAACGAAACTACGTGCACTATGACGTGAGCTCGTTGCGCATGTATTTTTATGCGTCTCAGGGCTCATATCTTAATGCACATAGTTCCGTTTGGGTGAAATACGTCCAATTTTCTGACGCAGTTCTGGGAAATTGGGATTACAGTTGTGGTCAAGGCAATGAACCGTCGAGCGTGATGCGACCGGAAATGCTCAACCGGAAACGCGAAATGGTTCCATTTAAAACTCATGCGACAAACGGGTGCAAAACCCGATGTCGTCCCTGAATGTGAAGACTCGGCAGCCTGGAGGGGAGTCTCTTCTGAGAAGCGCGTCCGCAATGAGGTTCCACGCTTCAGGACCTCTTTTGGAGCCTTGTGGGCCCCTTGGGTTAGCAACTTCTCGACTTCCTCGCTGTCAGACGCAGAGTGGCGACCCTAGAAGTAGCTTTCCCAAAGGGCCGCAATGTCCTTGGGTGAGCCCCTCTGCGTATCCTCGGTCAAATGTTTTCGCACCCGTTAAGGGGGCCCAGCAGCGCTTCGTCCAGGATGTCAGGTTTTCCTTACAACTCTCTCCAGTGAGGCAAGACGCGTTCTCGTAGCAGTTTCTTGCTTCAATGATTATCTTTCTTGCACTTTGGTATAATTCAAACAGTTATCGTACTTGCAGGGTAGGGAATAATTTACAGTTTTAGTTTTTTGGCCCTAAAAAGGGCCGTTTTAAGAAGTCGACCCACCTTCAGAACGCATGGGCCATCTGGACCACATTGTCCCGGGCGGCTGGGGATCCGTCAATTTCTTCAAGCAAAAGCATCCCTTCTAAAGGGATGGGGCATCCCTTCAGTTTCGATGTTGCCGGATTTGCTGTTTAATGCGCATGCGCGAACATGAAAAAATCGACGAGTGAGTGGGCAGAGTTGGCAATTTTTTTTTTTTTTTTTTTTTTTTTTTTTTTTTTTTTTTTTTTTTTCTTCTGTTGTTTAATGGCTTTGTGACTAAGCACCTGCAGCCGACTTTAGACTAGTGTGTTTATTGTAGTGAGTAGGTTACAGGTGATTAGATACCGACTGTAGAGGTGTGAAAAAGAAAAAATTAGAAACATGGAAAAAGGTGAGGGGTTGATAAAAAAGAGGAGTTGAGTAGGGAGAGGGTGAGAACCCTTCACCATTTTCACGCTCTGATACCCGGCAGAGCGACTTCCTATGACCAGAGACTGGGTAATGGAAAACAAACAAAGTGAACATACGGTAGGAATTGAATGTGTGAGAGAGAATGATTTGTTTGGACAAAAGGTAGATTGAATAAAACAGAGGGTAAGACGGTTGGTGGGAGTGAAAAAAAAGTATAGGGAAATTATTAGTGTAAGAGTGAAGATTTGGTAGATTAGAGGTGGATATCGTGAGTTGGCAATTTTGAGTGACTGCACACCCGTTACTGTCATCTGCAACTGCGTCTCTCAGAGCGGCTTGCTCAGGTGTGTCCGACTCGGGGGAATCTTCCGGAAAGAATTTCCCGCGGGGCTTCCCGTAGGTGTCGGTAAAGGAGCGGGTCTCGCCAGCGTCCCCGCCGAGCCCCACGGTCCCGATTACCTCTTGCGGTTTCACTTTCTCGCCTTGAAGCTTGTACACTATGCTCCAGGGGTCTCCCGCCGTAGAGGTCACCAACTCCCTCCACGACTCTCTCTTGGCTTTCCTCAGGGATTCCTTGTAGTCCCTTCTGGCCTTCTGCCCGGCGTTCCGTCTCTCCTGTCTCAGGAGGGAATCCCCCGCCCGTTGGAAGGACCTTCTGTCCTTGTCCATGGACAGGTCGCCGCTTCACCGTCTGGCGGCAGCTATCAACATTTATTTATTTATTTATTTATTTATTATGACATACGTACATGAGAGCCCTATTATTAGAGCTATGGCACAGGTCAAAAAACGCTAGGAATTAGAATATACAATAATTAAGAATATAAATTACAACTGTTACATTATGTAATGGCTAGTAGAATGTTACTCAACAGGTGAATTCAGGAATTCGTTTAAATCATAAAATGCCTTGCTCAGGAGGAGATTTCGAAGTAGATTGAACAATTGCTTTACTTCACCATCGCGGAGTTGTTGTTTGATGTTCCAGGGTAAACCTTTTATAATTGGGATAGCCGAAAAGCAATCTTGATCAGATCGTAACATCGTATTATCGTAACATCACATTACAACACACACACACAACATGCATACATCGGCACATCGGAACATTTTAAGGCATGTATCGGTGGTCGTTTCCTCGAGTTTCATAACCCTTGACTCGATTTCTTCGTCTGTTGCGATCACAGGTTCGTTCGGCCTCTTTCCCACCCACGCGATGGATAGCTGCGCGCGGTATTCATCCCAATCAGCGGCTTCGGTTTTGAATCTGCCTTCAGACTCGTTGGGGGCCTCGCCAGCCATATAAGCATAAATAATTGACAAAATATCTATCGAAGATGTTGGAGTGCCTTGTGGAGGCGTCTGTGTGATATCATTCGAAGAGTCGGACCAATAAAAAGAAGGTTATTTTCGAAATTTTTCCCGGACATAACACTCAAATTCGGGCTTAAAATCTTGGAAACGAGCCTCATCTGGTGAAAATAAGTTTTCCCCCTCGTATTCTCTCTTCTGCCACTCGATATCAAGATATAATTTCACCGCTCGGTTAGCGAGGCTTAATTCATGTAAAGTGGGGTAGCCAGCTGTGAAATTCTTCGTCTTTCTTCAGAAATCGTCCATCTTTCTTATTAGTTGATACTTCCATATTTTGTATCACTTCGGCTACGAACTCACCTATCAAGTTTCTAAGTGCTACCTTAATCAAAATACCGGATTTTTGGTGATAGGGTGCAGCGAAAAACATAAATATTCGAAATTACATGACATGAGCCGTGGACAAGTTGGCTCCTCGACTATAAAATGGGCTATTATAATCTCTTCTTCTTCAATTTTTACCTCTTTCCTTCCGCAAGGCGCAATTGCGATTTTTGTTTTAGTCGCTGGTAATGGTGGAAATCCGCTTTTTAGCGCATAATTTAAGTCTAAAGACCTATTCAACTAATGCATGTACATGAAATCTATTCGATGCTAGAACAGGTTTTATAACATTTTCCAAAACTGTTGAATTATTCTTAAAACGTGGAAGTTTCCAATTCATTAACGTATCGAACATGGTTTTCTGATTGACTAATGCAACGACTTTTCGGATAAGTTTATTTTCCGCGAACAGTGGTGTCTAGACCGAAAACATTGAATTGCTAACTCGGCTCCTTGAATTGGGCTGGTAGGCAATCCGTGACACAAGCAAAAATGGCTACGATAAATGGCATTATTGCAATTCTAATTGAATCGGGACGTGCGAAAACCAATAATGTCCATTTTTCCAGTCTTATGTTCTGAGTTGATAGTACCTTTCGGAGTTGGTTGCGACCACGAAAGTGGCGTTAAAACTCGTCTTCGGGTTTCCTTAATCCCAAAACGAGTCCTTTCATCACTTTCACGGTTGTATCAACTCTTAAAAAGTATTATCAACTCAAAAAAACTTCAGACTGGAAATATGGACATCAGCGGTTTTCGCACGCACCGATTCAATTGCAACATGAATTTCGCTCCTTCAAGGATGGAGGATAGGCAACAAGCACGGTTCTTGAAAGTTGCAAGAATCGGACGACTTAATTGCAACTTCTTTCAACTCATGCTACTTGGGCATGTGAGAATGTTGGTTTCGGGAAAATCTAAAGTAGTAGGAAGTATGTAATAGTTTCAATTTAGAAAAACTGACACTCCGCTCTATTATTTACGACTATGATCGGTCCCTCATCAACTGGTCGAGCATCTAGTCTCTCATCAGCTGTTTCAGCTCTTCCGAAATCCGACCGTTAAAAAAACATCGGAGAAGACCGGAACTCGAAAAATTAAAATTTTGACAATGATTGTTACAAAAATCGGGTTAGAATTAAGAAAAGTTGCTTCAAGGAAGGAGTTACTTTTACCTTCTTTTTCAAATTCCCAGATGAAGAAAAGGTAGTCTGGATTGCATATTGCGTTGCAACTGTTTCAACCGGGATGAAACATGGCTCTATCACTGCAGGTTTCAGCTTGTTCACAAGAAACAACCCAGGGCCCACGACGAGGTCGTGGCTGTGAATCACCCCCCCCCCCTTCCCGGTGCTCACCCTTACTTTCACACCCACACGGTCATTATCCGTGAAAACAATTGGTGAAGAATACAACATTACTTAATTCTGAATTCCAATTTCATTGATGAAGGGTGTATGTATGACCGCTGAAGTGAACCACAGATCGTGTCCGAAGCGGCGCAAAATCCAATTTTCGACATTTTTTTCCGTCGTTTTCAGCGTTTTGATAACGAAATTACATTATTCCTGATATCTGCGGCTCCCACGTTGGGGAAAATGCCGCCTGTGGAATGTGATGAACCCAAATTTCTACCAATGTAACTGTCTTCTCCTGGAGGCAAATACTTTTTTTTTTTTTTTTTTTTTTTTTGGCTTTAAGCACTTTCTGATGAAAGTGTAATGTACGTCTTCTAAAAAGATTGCCTTTTACCATGAAATTATTGTTAATGGAAATGAGAGAGAAAAGAAGATGAAGTTATCTGATAAGGAAGGAATGCTGTAGCGTAGGCAAGTACGTCTGCGGGGCGAAAACACTTGCCCCAAGACATTACCAGAGAGCGATAGGTGAAGCATAATTCAGATACGGCACACGGGCCAACCGGTCAAACTGGATTTGAGAAGGAATTACGCGGACGCGTGTTTTAAGTTGAGAAAGGTTGTGAAGGGAGGCACCAGTGAGTGTTGTAATTAAGGATTTACTGAGAAAAGGAATCAAAGAGAAATGTTACCTTTTAAAACGATTAAATAATCAAGAAACGAATTTAAATATCTTATGGAAAGCCGGGGGGGCGGTTAGAAAGCCCGCAGCGCGATCGGGCGGGCGGCGGAACTAGGCGCGCGGCGCGACATGAGGCACGGGCGGTTTGCCTACCTGATAGATTGCAGGATAAATATTGGCGGCGCGAGCGGCGCCAACATCTGATAAGACGGGTAGTAGTACATTCGCCGAGTCATCAATTCTCGGCGGATAGCCATGTACTGGTGCGTCGTTTGGACACCTACTAACACCTACGTGAAAAGTTCGGGAGGTGGATTGCTAGCTGAAATGGCCCGCAACGTGACTTTAAAGAAAGCAGGTGGTTTGCTTCCGCAGTATACCTATGCTGCCGTGGACGGGCGCCAATTAAAGTTTGCGTCGAAGGGTGATTTTGGTCACACCTCAGTCCGCCTCGAGATAAAACCGAGGAACCGGGCGCGGGTGGTGGGGTGGGAGGTTAGGGTGTTCCGTTTTTAGACAACCATCCCAAAACCTTGCTCCCCGGGCTTTTTCCCATTCCTTTTGGCCCCCAAAAGACAAATATGAAGTTTCAGCACCATAGCTGAAGTCTAAACTTTCCCCCAAAGCGATGAAAATTTTGGGAGCAATTACATTGGTTTAAATGGGGAGAAAATAGGCCGATTCGCGGAATTACGTTTTTCGGTCGTAAAATGCGCCAGCGATGAGACATAGCCGACCAATCACGCTCCGCCTTTAAACCTGTGTCATCTATGTCGTCCCGACAAAACCAAAAATTTCAACAATCAGGCTGCTGATAAGACGGGTAGTAGTACATTCGCCGAGTCATCAATTCTCGGCGGATAGCCATGTACTGGTGCGTCGTTTGGACACCTACTAACACTAACGTGAAAAGTTCGGGAGGTGGATTGGCTAGCTGAAATGGCCCCGCAACGTGACTTTAAAGAAAGCAGGTGGTTTGCTTCCGCAGTATACCTATGCTGCCGTGGACGGGCGCCAATTAAAGTTTGCGTCGAAGGGTGATTTTTGGTCACACCCCTGAGTCCGCCTCGAGATAAAAACCGAGGAACCGGCGCGGTGTGGTGGGTGGGAGGTCCTCTTGTCCTCCGCGCGGGCGCTTCTTAGCTGCTTTAACTGCGTTTTAAACCCTCATGCAGATGGACTTGCGGTGTTCTATCTCCGGGATGAGACACGTCCTTATTTAGAGCACTTGTGCCGTGATCATTTGGATAATTAGAATCTTAGAATGGACCATTAGACAAGGTACGAATTTAAGCGATCTGATACATGTTACTTAACCAGAATTTAGCGTAGAAAACGATTCACACAACGAAAATTACGGAAACCAACTCCTAACGAAGATATTAACGTTTTTATTTCACATTGGTTACGAGGAATTTGAACTGCCCGCTCACATGAAACTCAAAACTCTACGTGAGTCAAATCGCCCACTTACAACGGTTTCAGCAAGCTTCTCAATCGAGCAATGTTCATTTCCCATCATGTGTTGTTCAAACTATTAGCAATTTGCTATAACTGAGCCAAACCGTCAAGATTGAGGTTGCCAGATTTTTATATCGCAGAGACTGTCATGATAACGTTTAACGCGCGATGTGAATCACGTAGAGCATTGAGTTTTTATGAGCGGGTGGTTTGAATTCACGCATTAAGAATCATTAAATATCTTCGTAAGGAGTTAATTTCGGTAATTTTCGTTGTAAGCATCGTGTTTTACGTAAAATTTTGGTTAAGAAACATGTATCAGAATGCTGAAATTCGTACCTTATCTAGTGGTCCATTATTCCATGTTATTTTCATACCGTTGAATTTTAGCTTACTTAAGTTGAGCTTAAATTTAGTATCTTTTTTTGTTTTTAAAAAAAGTCGCAACTTTATAATATTGTTATATTATAGGGCAACCCCTAGAGAGGGTATTTTAATATAGTATAAGCACTGTCCTCCCTCCCCACAATAGGAGGACAGTGATTATACAGTAAATATATATAAAAATGTATAGAAATAATTTATATAATTATTAATAATTAACATTATTAAATATATAATTTAGATTTAAATATTTACTAATGTTAGTAATAGAGAAGGAGAGGTAGAATAATATATATATTTCCTATTAGTGCTGGATACCATAATAGATTCTGCTAACGAATGGATGCCAGATGACATTTTGTCTGCGACAGTGGAGCGAGTTAGCTAGTAAATCGTCACATGCAGCTAAGATCTGGTACATCATAAGAGAGCTGGGAATGTAGGTACTCTTACTGTAACGTCCATAACCTTCAAGAGGTGAGCGAGTAAAAAGTTCGAGAAGCGAATTAGATGTTTCATTAAATTTTGGCGCGGAGGTGTCTTTCTGAGTGGGTGCCCCCGGTTTTGATTTTGAGAATTTGGGCTTATTTGACTCGGAATCGACGTCTCTGGTTGAGGCTATCTTTTTCAGGATTTCGACTTTTACGCCGTTGGTTTGGCCTTGGGTGGTCAAGCCGGCATTATCTGAGATCGTAGCATGTTTCTCAACAGTTGATGCCATCTTAAGATTGTTGGTCTAAATTCTTGATGAATTAGGACAAACTAATTAAGATATGTTTGAAACTAAAGGTCGCTGTGAGTAGGTTTTGATGATAGGTCTAGGAAACGCTAAGACACTATTTCCTCGCACTATTTCGTCGCAATCTGAGCGGGAAATTCAACTTTTTGAAATGTTTTGAATTTCGTCAGTTGAAGGTATTGTAAAAGTACTGGATTATTTGGGAACGTACTGAAAAAGTACTATAAAAGTACTGTTAAAGTACCGATTTCTGGCCAGCCTGTTTTAGTAGACACCTGAGTTGAGAAACTGCGGCTAAAAGACGGTATCATTGCTGAGTTTCATGATTCAGAAATTTTGTTCTCTATAGGTACAGGAGAGCCCTTGTGGAGTTTTTTATCACAATTTGGTAGGGCCATGCTTGAAGCGGAGTTCAGTTACTCAGTAAACGCAGTTTCCTCATCTGGCGATGTCATTAGAGCCTGTCAAAAATATCAATTCAAACAGGTCCCAATTTTGGCATTTTAAACAGGTTTTCTTTGCAGATTGGGATTAAAAATACCAGCGCTTCACTTTGCTCATTGTAACAAATGAAAATTATGACTAAAAATTATAATTACCGTTTTCTATACAAGTTCGACCATATTCTTGGCATGTACGGTTGGCAATCCGTATGTTACTGTAATTAAAAACATCAATTCTTACATTAATACATAGAAGAGAACAAATCATTTATACTGAATAAAATGAGTCATTCCGAAAAGACAAGATTTATGCGGGACATGAAACTGCAGGACTAAAAAATCAATCATTTTTCAGAGCCTCACTTTTATTTCAGTTTCCGTTGAGCAGAATGCAGGAAGTTTTTAGCAGTCCCATGCTAAAAACCCCATTCTCCACAAAATATTACCTAATTAGTAATGATTTTCTTGTTATGCTCATTAGTCACAAGATGCCAATTACTTACTACTGAAACAAGTCGTTTGTGCAATTGGCTGTTTCGACACCCTTGTGAAGTCAAAATCAGCCTGTTCAACTTTTCATCCTACAAAAGCGGATGGAAAGTTGGATACAACAAAATTTTATTCGACACCAACCTCTGCCTATAAACAACACCTAAAACCTCTACCTAGGTATGTAAGTCTGTACATTAGGAGAAAATGCAAACTTTAAGTTATAAGTCATTGCTTTCCCGCAGGTTGATTCATGCATTCAAGTCTTATTTGATACATTCTGGGTTCATTAATCTTCACGATTGCTCTTGAGAGACAGCACATGAATCCTAGTTTGCAGGAAAATAAGGTCAAGAATTGTTACTCCCTAGTAGCAATTTTTTGTTTTTTTTACATAAAAAAAAAAAAATAATTTCCACTCAACTGGACGACTCGTTGTGAGATAATTTCGAAGTCGAAGGAGTGGACGTGACTCGGTTCTCTTCCGTGGCGTGGCGTGAATTGCGATATATCGATTGATTCGCCATTTAAACCTATGGAAAAAGATCGATTATCAGGGCGTTCGCAGCGAACACCTTAGTAATCGATTCTTTACTGTAGCTCCAAATGGCGATATATCGATAATCGATCCTTCACGCCACGCCACTGGTCCCTTTGGTTATTTTTTACTACTTCGGTAATAAATACCCATTGAATATCATCATCTCAAAATTTTAGTATTTATTACATTTTTACTCAGTAACAAATATTTTTAATAATCAATTTGTTATGTTATCCTAGAACCAAAACAAGCACAGTCTGAGATATTTGAGAAAACTAATTGGGGAAAAAACAATGTCCTCAATTTTACTGCTTTTATTTTCTCTCAAGCTGATTTTCACAAAAAAAATCATGCTCGCTCACCTGTCACAATACTTAGATTTCTGATCAAGTTGAAACTTTATCTACTCGTTGTAGAGTGAGATTAAAGTACAGCAAAACTGAAAATCCCGAAGTTAAATCGTATTTCTGTAATTAAATTTTTAATGTTTGACTAGCTCCTGTAATCGTCGTGTTATTTTTCAAGTCTTAGATGCTTCATTATTATGTAATACATAATTTGATCATATGTCAGGAAGTTACGAAACGTCTGACGCAGTTCGACTAATTTTGTTAAATTTACTGTAAGAGTCATGCATAATCTTCTAGAAGTAATTTGAACGCTCGCTCACAAAAAACATTCTTGCAGCAGCTTCAGCTCGGCTGCACGCGAGAGCAGCGCTTTTATTTCAGCGAAATGTTTCTTTTGTTTTTGTGGTAAAATTAGACATATCGAGGCCTTAAAGGTCACCGAAGATAGAATTCCATGGTTGTGTAACACACCTTGTGTTACACAACAACTCGTGTTACACAACAACTCGTGTTACACAACAACTCGTGTTACACAACAACTTGTGAACACAACTTGTGTTCCTTAAACAGTTCCTCACCTTAGAGAGTTCTCGTATTCTGTAATTATGGTTAAACATGGTTGGAGAAGGGCTTAAACGTACCATCATGAGTAACCACTTTGCGAACCTCGAGTAAACTGCATTTCAAGTATCGAGAAAAACTCTGTTGGATTATTAGAAATTCCATGTCATAATTTCAGGGCGATACTTTTCGCTGAGTCAGCAGGAATATTATGTTGAATGGTATTTTTGTCATTTTGAAGAGATTTCCAGATGACTCAAATAAAATTTTCGTCAGGGAATTTTTTACTTTTGACGGCGAGTTAGGTTGATACCTACCATGGCAGATAATTGTAATCCTTCGTAAGAATCAACCGCATAAGTTGAACTGTTTAATTTTACTCAACTTTCGCCAAAAGGGACCGAGTTTATCAGATAGAACTAACCTACATTTTCGGAAAAATCGAGGTAAGATTGTTTTTGAGCTTCACTGGTCATATATTTTCCACTGCCGAAAACTCGAAGTCGAAAAAACATTCGTCTGGGAAGAGAGGGGTTAAGTTTATTTTCTAAATTGAATCTTTATAATAATAAAACCTCTTTTTCTCAGTTTCAACTTTGTGGGTCGGTTCCCCCTCTGATAAACCCTTTCCTACATTCGATACTTTCAATGGGTTTAAATGAAGGACAGCTTTGCAACATCAATTTTCCTCTTTTTAAATGTATTTAAAAATATCGATATTTGAAACGGATTTGAATGGAGGATAATAGTGTTTCCAACTTGTGAAATCGCCTCTGCCTTATGTAACATAAACTATGACTATGACTATGTAATGACTATGTAACATAATGTTACATTTCCTAGAAAATATAGTCTTTAGTTCTGAAACCGTATTCATCGGCAATGTAGCTGATCCAATGAAGTCTGTTGTCCGGGTAGAGCACCGTGTAGCCTCCTTGTTTCACTAAGACCAGTTGTCCCTTGACTCTCTTGTAGTATCCCTGTTCTATGCGCGGGTAGCCGCTCGCGTCCAGGTATCTGGAAAACATTTAATTCGAGACAAATCAATTTATCATCACGCGAAGGTTATTGAACCCTGCGTATGGTCGACGGGATTTCTTTAAAGACATTTTAGGTCAAAGAGAAATTATGAAAGTGTCGAGGAGATAGGTGGACGAAATGACCGTGAATAATAAAGAATCGACTTAGAAATTATCCTACACAATTTAAACCCAAACTCGAATTTAAATTCTATCCGACACGAATATATTTTAGTTTTTATGGTCCAAAACTTTCGATGTTACTTAGTGCTGCTAGAATTTCAGCTATTAACCTCGTTTTCAGCAGTATCAATAGCGACTTCAACTTGCCCGTTCCATCCTGATTTGCACCCTAAAAAACCTTAATTCACTCCTTAAGCCATAGCCGCAGCCCCCCCCCCCCCCCCATGACTAGTGGGCTGATAATTGAAATTGATAGACAAAGCGATAGACACATAGGAGACAGGAGAACAATGGGGCGGTCCTATTGGTCGAAGCGGGCGGTTGGAATGGGCAAAGGAGCTGAGTAATTGACTAACAAATGACAACTCACGAGAGACCCCATAGTTGGTCCATCATTTCCTCCCTTAGTCCATAAGAACCACCCATCTCTAACAATAGGATCGCTCCGTACTCCTCGTGCCATCTTTGTCTATAGCTTTGTCTATCAATGTCAGGAAGCTGACCGCTGATTCCGATCTGGCGCCTCGCAGTAACGTAACAAATCGACGGTGTAACTACCAGACCACGTATCTCGTTTTGGGGGTTTATGAATCACCGCTCACATTTTATTTACTTGAAAGAACACTGGAGAAAAAAAAACACTTTGGATCTAGAGTCCAGACTCTTGAAAACATTAACAAGAAAAAGGACTCTTGTTTCAATCAGATTTAAGATAAAATCAACAAGAAAATCAGCTCAAATTAAGAGGCTTGGTTCTTGATTTAAGCTTAAATCTGATTGAATCAAGAGTATTTTTTCTTGTCGATGTTTTTAAGAGTCTGGACTCTAGATGGACTCTGTGTTTTTTTTTCCAGTGAGGAAAAATCAATATCATTTTCTGAAACTTCAAAGAGTTTCCTTCGCCTAGCGAGGCTGAAAAACGGAATTTTTCAGGAACTGACGTAGAGTAGATAGAAGAAAAGTCGTTTGGATCTAGAGTCTAGACTCATATTAACATTGACAAGAAAAAATACCCCTGATCCAATTCGATGTTTCCTTGAAGTGAAGAGCCGAGCCTCTTGATTTAGGCTGATTTTCTTTCAATTCAAGCAAAAAATCCGATTGAATCATGAGAATTTTTCCTATTTAATAGTGTACACAGTTTTCATTCATAAAATGAAGTATGACAGGAAGCACTGGGAAAAAAATAAACACTGGATCTAGAGTCCAGACTCTTGAAAACATTGACAAAAAAAAAAGGACTCCTGATTCAATCAGATGTAAGCTTAAATCAAGAACCAAGCCTCTTAATTTGAGCGGATTTCCTTTTGATTTAAGCTTAAATCTGATTCAAGCTAGAGTCATTTTTCTTGTCAATGTTTTCATGAGTCTGGACTCTAGATCCAATGTGGTTTATTTTACCAGTGAGCCTACGTCGTGAACTGAGATACGTGGCCTGGTAATCTAAATGGGAAATTACTCACTGGTAGTAGTAGCCCCCGTTCTGGGCGTAGTTTGGCTGTGGTGTAGTCGCAGATGTTGCCGTTTCTGTCGTTGTTGATGACGTCATCGGTGACGTCATTTCCGTCGTGGTCGTTGCAGGAGTCGCGGTCTCGGCACTCGTCATCGTATCGACGTTGTTCCCACTCCACCACGACCCGTCTCCGGATGACGTCACGGGGGTGGTCGATGTCCATGACGTCACTGGGGTCGTCGATTGGTACGACACCGGTTGCAGTGATGTGGTAGAAGGAGTTGTTGGTGACGTCATCGTGTATCCGCTCCACCAGCTGCTCGCCGTGCTCGATTGGGTCCACCATGTTTGGTCGCTTTAAGAAGTCGAAAGAAAGATAAGACATCTGCTACATGAATGCGCGAATTTAAAATGAAGTTAATTCAAGGTAGAAGATCGGCGAAATAAGAAACAGTTTGAAAATGAACGCATTTTTATGTTAAAGCTAGTATGGGTTAGGTTGTGACAAGTCATCTATGTCTTAGAACCTTCTGTTGAAAAAAGAAGTGAAAAGATTGAATAATGGCCGTGAGTGTGAAGAACTTTCCTAATGTTTCTCGAAAAAAATATTTCGTCGGGAGAGACGAGGCAACGTTGGAATGCTCTTACTGTGTGTGAACACAACATGGGCCATTTATGCTCTATATTTCGATGCCGCGATTATTCTAACGCAAGTTCAAATAATTGCGCCAAACACAGTGCGGCCGGTGTTGAACGTACACTAGCGCCCGTGAGACTGTAGGAATACTTCATGCATTGCGCCAAACAGTGTGGTCGGCGTGATGCCCATCTTAGCGCCTACAAGACTGCATGAATACTTCTTGCATTGCGCCATACGCAGTGCAGTCAGTTCGCGTGAAATGTACAGGCTGGGGCTAAAGTCCCGGGACGGCTGAATATCTTTTGAACGGATAGAGGTGGAGAGTTGAAATTTGGGTATGTCCCTTGAGTGAAAAAACAATTTGTTGGGTGGGTCAAAAGTTTGACTCCTCCCTCCAGGGGGCCCCCTGCCCCACGAACATCAGATTTGGCTCATCAATTTTTGCCAACATTTCCAATGCCACAATTTCACTGTCCTCGTCACTGTAATTCCTACGAAAAAAAGCGTTGTGTATGGCAGCTGCTATTCGTAGATCCGTAAACAAATGAGGCACTTGCTGAGATGCAACTACGTCCTTAAAATGCTTGAATCGTTTTAAACTACTATTAACGACCTCCACGACCCATCTCTGCTTTGTGCAAATGCGGCTAAGATTTGCTTCCTTTGTAGTCAGCTGAGAATCTTCTTTTCTTAAGCAAGGGATTGACACTATGAAATTTTTTTCCTCAAGTTCCGCTTTCACCTATCAAAGCCCCGATCAAGGACAAAACAATCACCGGCTTTGAAAAACTTCTTGAAAATGGGTATTTTCATCTTATGTTTCATTATATCAGCATCAGAGGCTGTTCCTGGCCTTAAACTTTCAGGGCCGAACACATCTAAAATATAGCCATTACTAGAAGTCACAACCATCGGTTTTATAAAGTTTGTCTTCTTCTGACCGCTGTAGCTACGGCGCTGAAAGTGGAAATTGTTGCTTTTATTAAGAAAAAGGTAGGTGCCATCCCAAATGGTTATCACTCTATCCTCTCCTTGCTGAATACGATTCCGTGTTTTAGCTATATCTGAGGTCTCGTCAATAATTTGTTCTCTGGAAAATTGTCCCAAATGCAAAGGAAGAAACAATTCATTAGGCACGGTTCTTGCCTCAGATATGTGACGACTCACAGTTGACTGATGAACATTCAAAATATTTCCAATTTGTTTCTGAGTCAATCCAGAATGAACATGCATCATGAAAATACCCGCTTTGTTACCATTGTCATCACTGGGAAAATTCGCACTTAAATCGTTAAACTGCTCTCGAGATAATCCGGTCCAAACTTTTAAGACTTTTTTTTATCACACAAATTTTTGAAATAGTTTTTCGACACGTTATTCTGTTTTTCTATCAGTTTCTTTTGGAACTCAAAAATAGTTTGAAACAAATTGTCTATTCCGGCAATGGTAAAAACAGAATTTTCCACGCCTATTTTTCTGATTTTCGATCAGTTACTTTGGAACTCAAAAATAGTTTGAAACAAATTGTCGATTTCGGCACTGGTAAAAACAGAATTTTCCACGCCTATTTTTTTTTGCACACTTAGCAACGTCTTCATCCTTTAAGGTGTCATCATCAATGACGCGCACAGCATTGGCACCCTTCGGGAATTACAAGTTGATGTGTGTTGAGAACTTTTTTTTTATTTTTATTTATTTATTCTTTTGCTTTTTGCACATTTGGCTTCACAAAAACGTCATTTTCTAAATAAAGGTACTGATAAGTATAAACATATTTACATAAAAATCGTCTTAAATTCATTCATTGACATTCAAAAATTCATTGATTGAGTACGGGCATTTTGCAATCAAATGTCTTGTGGCCAGCTTACCGAATGTTGGTCTTCGACCCGCGCATTCTTGCGAATATACTGAAGATCGTTTGACGATCCGCACCCAAGCACGCAACGATCATGGAAGTTCAGCGTTCGTTTAAAGCAAGTTAACTGGACGCGAATCTCCGGATTTGATGTTTCACCACTCTGTTTGTGGATATAGTAATGAAATGAAGTAACAGGATGTGGATGTTGTATCAATTTATTGTTAAAAAAATAGTCTTAAACCTAAGCATTGGTTAAGAGCCAGTAATTAAGAACCATTAAACAAATTGTAATTGACACCCCAGATGGGGTGGTTGTACATCTTTTTAATTAATAAAAAAAAAATAAAAAAAAATAAAAATAAAAAAAAAAAAAAAAAAAAAAAACATGTCGCTGAGTATGTTAAATTTAAAAATTTAAATTTACGATAATTTAAAAAACTTTTACAACAATTTATAAACACTCACTTGCATTAACTATTTCGCGAAAATTTAACAAAAACAGAGGACTGTTATTCACCGCACCGTTTAAATAAAAAGATGGCACATCGGAGAACACGACGTTTTCAGGGTCCTCATCCTTCTCCCGAAATTGTTCGCAGAATTCGACACGCTTGGGATAATCGTCCTCTTTCAATTCTTGGACAGAATGACATTGTAAGGGTAGTATTTTTCCTTATTTAAAACAAAGCGGACAGATCGCGTATCTGTTTCGGTGCTCTGCGCGGCCTCACGAGTTGAAGTTCGCGGATTCTCGACGTAAGTTAGGAGAATTTCTTCCGATTTTTCGGTAGACCTTCACAAGACCATTTTCCCAAAATCTTTCCACGGCTCTCTCTACGGTGGACTTTGAGATTGGAGGCCTACCCACAAATAAATCATTGAAAACGTCACGCACATTTTCCCACATCTTATGGAAATTAAAATACGGCAACGCAAATTTGAGTGACTTTATGTGCCTTTGTTTTCGAATTATTCAAAAGACATTTGACTAGAACACTTATAAATAATACAATTTCTGCTTGTAGCAAGTACATTGCAGCAACGCAAATACGCGTGAACGCAAATACGGCAACGCAAATTTGAGTGACTTTATGTGCCTTTGTTTTCGAATTATTCAAAAGACATTTGACTAGAACACTTATAAATAATACAATTTCTGCTTGTAGCAAGTACATTTACAGTGGACTTTGAGATGGGAGGCCCACCCACCAATAAATCTTTAAAAACATCTCGCACATATTCCCACATATTATGGAAATTTTAGGTGAGAATTGAGAACCTTTTGAGCGCTTAAATGTATTCACTCTTTTTAAATTTTCATACTAATTGTACAGACACTGTCCTCATACTGTTATTTTACTCATAACTCTTGATACTAATGCTCAATACTAATTCACTCTTTCTGTCTAAACTTTCAGTATTTTTCGGCAATTTGAATAATTTATACATCATGGTATGTAGTTGGGAAGGACCTCATCCGAAATCGGCCATTTCCAACTACAAACTTATCTTAGAAAATATCTTCAGGGTCTATTGGTTCCCGAGTTCAAAATAGTCAAGATTTTTTTAATAAGATAATTAGGATGGAAGAGGTCAAAGTTAAATTTCTAAAATGCCATACCTTGTGAACGGCATATCTTAGAGACATATGGTCTCGAGAAAACCATCGGCTTTTAATTGATATTAACAAAAACCGGTCCACTTTAAAATTGAAAAAGGTTGATGTTCTGTAAACAGCCGAATGTATTTCATCATTTTGAACAATTACTTCTAGCAAGTATCTCTCCTTAGACAACAATGGAACTTTGCGTATTTGACAGAGCAGCAATGATATATACACAACAATTAAGGAGACTTTATAGTCCGTGGATGAAACAAGCATGTGGCTCTTAAAAAGAATATTCTCTGATACGTCTAATCACCCGCTCCATATGAATTCTCAGGCTTGCTATGACTTTGGTGTATCGGGCATCTGCATGGGACATGCACGAGTCATTTTGTACACTAGGAGGACGCAATAAGGTACACTCCTTTTCGAGGAGGAGGGATTCCGCATGCTTAAACCCTCTGTCTGCCATGACATCGTCATAAGATCTAGTTTTGTCACCATACCAGGGAATAGCTAGCAGGGTCACTCTTTGATTCTTGGTGAGTCCTGGTCCTGTCATTGAAAAGATGATGCGCATCCGAGTTTACACAAAAATTATTCAATTAACGACGAAAAACGCACAGATACCTACGAACCGTGGAGCCAAAATTTGATACTACAATGGATCACGAATGATACATTAATGCTTTTCTGACAATGGGACTTGGACGGTTATACCCATTTTACCCCGATAAGTAAATTCAGTGAAAGCAACCAGTCATTAGTTGCCAAAGCTTTTCCATTGTATTGTATAAACTAATTTAGAGGACGTACTGAAAACTTTGCCAGTGCAGGCGGAAACTAAAAAGGCTCAGATAAAAGTTTATTATCTTTCATCTGTAACAGCATTAAGGAGGCAAAAGGGGGCTACTCAAATTCCAACTCTCCAGCTTTCTCCGTTCTAAAGATAGTCAACCGTCCCGGGACTTTTGCTTCACCCTGTATGTTAGCGACACGTGTCGGAAAAAAACGCGCTCGGATAAAAAAAAAGGTTCTGAACCAAAATGTTGTGCCTTGAAAAGTTCGGCATTGACTTCTCGCTGCTTATTTCAAATGCATGCTCTCTCTTCGCGAAATGATTAGCTAGGTAGGATTTAACCACACGTAGTTTGAAGGAACTGAAATAAGAGGGAAATTCCTCGATACTCCACGCTGGCAAATTGTGGAAATAGTCCAGTTCTAGAGGTCCAAAAATTCACGTGTTTCGGGTCATATTTTCTTTTTCTACAAGTTATCGCAACAAGTTTGGGGTATTTATGAAATCGTTCATTAGTAACACCATTTTGAAATATGATTGTAGTGAAAAGAGTAGCCAAGGTGTTATATGTGTTTTCACTTATTTATTTAATAAAATGCACTAAAGCTTTTCGGCGTGTGGCCATCATCAGAGCTTAGGTTACAAAGGTCAAAAAAACACATAACAAAAACATTTAAAAAAACATTTCGCCGGTCACAATTATCAATGCTAAATTACAGTTATGCGAATATCGGTTGAAAGCTTACTGGATATCAATACGCTGAGGGCTACATTGGGTGGTGGAGATATATGCCTGGTTTATCCTTCACCAGAGAGCATCATCTCACAACATTTTTTATATTAAGTTAATTTAAAATTTTAAGTTTGGGGTCTTCATCCGTTCGAGCATTTGATGAGCGACTTCAACTCAATCGAAATTGCTTTATTGACGGGCAAAAAGGCGATTATGGATTGCCGCTAAAATTCTCACTTCTACGAATAAATGAGGAACCCTGTAGCTTGCCACAACACCATCAATGAACTATAATCTCTTCAATGAGCCGTTCAGTTCAGCCACTCCAGCGAACAGCTCACCCAGCGAACTTTTGTGCAGCGTCGACTTTCATTCGTTTCTAAAGTTGTTAGCTGATTTTGGCCTGGTTTGGATGTGGGGATAGACACTTCGAAGCCGCGAGTTTGGAGATCTTCCTCACACTGCTGAAACCCTCGATCCAACACGAAAATATCTCCACGTTTGAAAAATCTTTGAAACAAAGAAGTGTTCATGCAACTTTTAATAATGTCTGCACCAGACGCGCTGGCTGCCCAGAATCGGTGGGGTCCTAAAACATTGACTATGAGTCCAGTACTGGAGACTTCCAACATAGGTTTAACGTACTTTGTTTTCTTGTGGCCGCTCCAAGTCACTTTTTGAAATTTAAAATCGGTTGATTTGTTCAAATAAATGTAAGTCCCAACCCATATTGTTAAATCTTTATTAAAGTTTTCGCGGTCAAAGTAACTTTCATCTGGTTTCACAGCAACACTAAACATAAAATAGTTAACAGGAAGTCTGAGCTTGCGACTGATATCCAGAAAAATTGAGAAAGTTTCCTAGGAGCTTTTACCTTGCTTCTGGGTTTGCTAAAAAAGTTGACCGATCACCAGGAATTAAAAGAACTTTCATCTGGTTTTTCAGCACCACTAAATATAAAAGAGTTATCAGGAAGTCTGAGCTTGCGACTGATTTTCGGAAAAATTGTGTAAGTTTCCCAGGAGGTTTTACCTAGCTTCTGGTTTTGCTAGGAAAGTTGACTGATTATCAGGAAGTCTGAGCTTGCGACTGATCTTCAGAAAAATTGAGAAAGTTTCCTAGGAGGTTTTACCTTGCTTCTGGGTTTGCTAAAAAAGTTGACTGATCACCAGGAAGTCGTGTATAGCCCGGGAAATATTGGACGTTTCGTCTTCCACCGTTTCGCGAGTCCTGTTGTCTCATGATGATTGTCAATGGTGCTTTCTATAAATGTCATTTTACAAACTAAAATAAGTTCTTTCCGGTAGCATCACCAACTCGCCAGTATGTTAGAAACGAGACCTTAATAGAAACACCACTTTTTTTATCACCCGTATAGATGTACCGGACAGTTACAGGTAATTGGTTTTTATGGTTTAACTACGTGCGGAGTGCAATCTAGAATAACGGAAAAGTATTTTGTTTTTTCACTTTCTCCAGAATTTAAGAGCACACTTCCTCGCCAAGCAGAGTAATGAAATCGTTTCGGCATTGCTATATGTAAGATAAGTTACTTAAATCTCCTTACAGACTGCTCAACGATTGTTCTCCTTTAAAAAAGGTTCAAATTTATGTAATAATTGAACAAGACCCAAAAAGTCTCCATTATTCGTAGTATTTAACTTTCCAAAATTCCCTCTGAATGTTCAATTATGCTTAGCTACAAAGAAAGTTATAGTCAGTAACGCCCAATCGCTTGAATGATGCGTCGAGGATGTGGAGAACACTTACTTTTATATTTCTGAATCTCAACATCAAATTGAATACATAACACTTTGTAACCAATTTTCATATTCATTGAGGGAATATGATTTGTTCCTTCCCGCTGTTTGCCATCTTTGTTTAAGCTTATGGCTCAAGTCCTTGCACGTCTTTTACATTTCTCATGATGATAACATTTTGTTCGGCGCCTAATATATTCACAAGTTCCGATGGGTCACTGATGATGATATTTATTGCGCGAATGAGTTGAAACACCCTAAGTTTTGTCAGGTTAATCGATGACATATGAAGGAAAAACACGATGTACACAACAACACAAGACTTCATATTGCATTCACTAACTTTCTTTACACGTAATTAGCCTAATTTAACTACTTCCCTTTACGATGGATCCTAGAGAGATGTTAACTAGAGACAAGGCGATGGAGATTGCCGGCTTTGGTTCTAGGCGCCCATAGTACCATAATTCTTTTTTATCATCATTTTAACAAACGGCATCAACCGAGCAGGTTTAAAGAATTTGACAGATGTATGTTGTTTGATTAAAATTAAAGGAAGCACCCTTGGCAATTAATTATCATCAAATTCATGTGTCCGAATTATTTCATTGATTCTTTGGAAAATGTATAGTTTTGAAATTTAGTTATTTATTTTTAATATATTTATTTATGGTTATGTAAAGATATACAGGGCTACCAGGGCCCCATAACGTACCTTATTGGCGCTATTCATTGATCATACAAAAATATGGGTCTGGATCCTAACTACATGGTTTAGGAGCGTGTCGTCATGGCAACATAATGCTTTTAGACAACAACAGAATCGGCGCGAATTTTTAAAAAAACACATGAGAGGTTGATAGAGGAAGTTTCCTCATCTTACCTTTAGAGCAGGGCTCATGGCCGACGTCTTCTCTCCTACTAGTGCATCGTGGCAGCAAACGGCGATGGCCCGAGCGTCCTCTTTCCGCAATCGGAAATTCTGCTGGAATACTTTTTTTGGCATGTTAAATGGGTTGCAATTGTCCCTTAATGTTTTCCGCAATATTCTTCTCTCCTCAATTCGTATTCGCTCCTCTATCTCTTCATTTACAACATCTTCGTAGTTCTCAATGACTTGCACGAGATTCGTCATCTTTAAAACTATCACGTGAAGCGTGGCCCAAATCGATGAAAAACTTGGTTTTTCACGGAATCGATAGCCATTCATTTCGATGAGTCCGGACCCGTCGATTTGGATTTCCATCGATTCCGAGATTCTGGTCGATTTAGGGCCGTATTTCTGCATTTTTGCATCGACTTGTGTCCTATCGATTTGACCGGCCCATAAGCGCAATGCTTTTCTAAATCGATACCATCCCCAAATCGATCATAATTTCTGTCAAAACTTGATCGTTCATAATCGGCCTGCTGGACTTTAGATCCAATGTGTTTTTTTTTTTCAGTGATAATAATATTTCTTACCTGGATATTATGTTTTCGTCCGGTTTTTCGTGATTTCTGAGTTAGGCTATGTACATTTCGGAATTTTCTTCCTTCTTCAGGCCAAAATTTTGATGGTTGTATAGCACTCTTTTTCTGAACGAACAAATAATATCCAGGTAAAATGATAAAACCACACAATAAATATTCTCACCTGGCGGTCGTGGTCTCAGGCGTGACCGTGGTGGTGGTCGTCGTCGTCGTCGCTGCGGTGGTGGTGGTGGTGAGCGGGAGGGGGGTGATGGAGGAATCGGGGTCCTTGTCGACGGGGAGCTCGGCCTGGACCGGCGGCGGGACGGAGGGCGGGACCTGCGGGAAGGGCACCGGGGTCGTCTTCTCGGTCCAGTACCACGGGAGGGTCGGCCGCGGGGTCGTCGTCCAGTGGCCGGGCCCCGGCGGCGGCGGCGGCCGCCCCACCACCGGCCGGTGCTCGAAGTCGGGCGGCCGCAGGGGCACCGTGTAGCCGGGGGCCCGCTCCGGTGGGGCCCCGGGCCCCGCCGCCGACGATGCCCGACCTAGGAGGAGCCCCGCGCAGCACAGCCAGGCTCTACAGACCCAGAATCGCTGGAAAATATGATGTGCGTTACGTTAGGATGGCTGTTTTTGGTAACATTGGATAAACTACAAAAACCCTCAAAAACATTTCTCGGGCAAAAAATCGGTCGAGGAAATGGACGTGTCACTTCCTTTCGATCAAGTATAAGATAGGCAAAAACCTTTGATGAATTCCCAAGGTCCACTAAGACTAATAATCATCAAAAAGTTCCAAAAACTTACTCGAAAAGAAAAAAATAAAATGAAAAATAAATCCCTTGCCAAAAATAACTAAAAAAAACCGATTTTGAGATAAATCCCTCGAATGAACTTGAAATCACAAAATCGGTCGAGGATGTCAACTGAAATTTTTCCCCCTTTAATTATGAGCTCCGCAACAAGCGTGACTCGCTTGTACCTTTCCATACACGAGCCGCACGAATTCATCTCTTCTTCTCTCCTCTCCTTCCGTCCATGGACAGAGGTCCAACATTTTTCGGATTTACTGACGCGACCGGCTGCGGCTCGATGCTCTCAGTGAATCGGTGCCTTCTTATCATCCCTGATGTCGGCTTCAAGTAGGTTGCAGTTTCAACGGTTGCAATTTTATCCCAATAATCTCTAAATTGAAAAAAAGTGGACTTTTGCTGTTTTCGCACGACACGATTCGAATGCTGTTATCGGTTCTTTATCCATTCTTGAAGGCAATCACGATAGCATTCACGACTTTAATAGGTCCTTGTCGCTGTCTCTTGGCGCTTATCACAAATTCACAACAAAGCAAAACAAAGGATCATCTGGACTGCATTTTGCAATTTGGAACTACATAATCTGGCTCATCTGAAAAAACACTTGTGTGCATAGGGAAACTAATGGCACATACGTTGTTTTTAAACCGGACTAGAATTTATAGTTCCTAATTGTAAAATGTAGTCCATCTGATCGCCCCGCGATTTTTGTAGGTGGCGTTCCCACCTCTCCGAATCAACCCGAAAATCCGCGATTTCGGCCGCGGCCGTATAGTTCCCCTGTCTCAATCATCCTCGATTTAGGCTAGGCCTAGGTTAGTTAAGTGCTGAGGAGGCTTGTGATTTGAGGGACAGTTCCTGTTGATATAATGATCGGAACTCCCTGAAATATTCTTGAAACTTCTTGATTTCATTATTTAGGACCTCCGAAGAAGTCCTAGAAAGTTGTTGATTTTTATTTCCTTAAGCTGTCATGGACCTTAAGCCTACTTGTTCGTCGTAAATGAAAGAAGGCCCGACAATGTCATAGGTTTTATCTCATTATTCAGTCCTCCTCATCGACTTCAGTTCATGGAAAATTTCATTTCCTAACACCGATTTTACCATTGAACTCAACTTACATGTACATTCGGAAATCTTGGGATATTCTTGAAACTTCTTGATTTCACTATTTAAGACCTCCGAAAAAGTCCCAGGAAGATGTTTGTTCTTTTCCTTAAGCTGTCATGGACCGTAAGCCTATCTTTTTCGTCGTAAATGAAAGAACGCCTGACTATGTCATAGGTTTGATCTCATTATTCAGTCTTCCTCATCGACTTCAGATCATGGAAAACTAATTTACTAACACCGATTTTACCACTTTCTCAACTAACATGTATTTTCGGAAATCTTGGCATATTCGTGAAACTTCTCGATTTCACTATTTAGGACCTCCGAAAAAGTCCCAGAAAGTTTTTGATTTTTATTTCCTAAAGCTGTCATGGACCTTAAGCCTATCTTCGTCCGTCGTAAATCAAAGAACGCCTGACAACGTCTTAGGTTTGATCTCATTATTCAGTCCTCCTCACCGACCTCAGATCATGGAAAATTAATTTACAAACACCGATGCAACGATTTTCAACTTCGGAAATATTCTTAGCTCATGCTTACCGGTTTCATCACTGAGAAATGAGTAATCCATTAAACAAAAAATGCAGCGCCATCCGTAATCACCACCGTTTACCGTTAGCGCAAGAAGGTCTTTCAACGCACTTTGTCTAACACTGAGCCTTTCAATTACAGATTCAGATTAATCCGTAGCTATTTCTAGGTTGCCTTTCAACAAAATCCTGCTTGCCCCTTCACCCCCGCGAAGCGAAATTACGGAAGATACTGAGCGCACCTCAGAGTGTTTATTTTTGGTGAATCGTCGATAGATGACCCTTATCGTTGATCAACGGGTCGATTCGACAGAAATTTAAATGAGCAAGTCCTGTCGTTAGCAGACAGCCTGGGGGTGTGATTAACGCCACGGCTTATTTCGTGCCTCTCGTCCGCGCTCTCGTGCTAAGGAAGAACGCCGTATGAACAATCGAGAGTTGCCAGATTTCCCCGGGTAGAACATGTATTTTTGACGAATTCTATGGATATTTTTCCCTTAAATTTTTAGATGTTTTAGATTAATTTACGTACAAAATAGTCTCTAAAATTGGAAGAAAAATATTCACAATATCCTCAATAAATTTGTATCTTATCTGATGAAATTTGGCAATGCCTGAAGGTTCATACGGCGTTTTTCCTTAGCATGGCAGCGCACCTAGCTGGTATCTCAAACTGGATCAACCATTCCCGGCCTGTTTTTGTTTTTTCGCTCGCTTGTGTTCCGATACCAAAGTTGCATTTTGCAACGGAAAAACCGCGATATTTTGAAATTAACTTGCGATTTTCTTTACGATTTTTGGCGATAAAATCGCCAGAATCATCAACATCCGAGTGATTGTCCTCAGCCTCGTCGCAATTTTATCTCTACGAGAGTCGCGTTCGATGAAATCGAAGTTTTACCCAAAATATCACGATTTTTTGTTCGATAATATTGCGATGAATCGCCGTCGATGGAATCGCGAGTTTATTGCAATATTCGGTAGAATCGCAATTTTTCATCCGATTATATTGCAACAAATCGACGTCGATCAAATCGCAACTTTTCTCGCAATGGAGATGTTGCATGTGTGAGGGATTTGCGATTTGACCGTTGATTCTTATGTAAAAGTTCGCGAGAAACACGATGGTGCCACTGGTTTTCTCTGAAATCAACTCCCAAGCTCAAAAAAAGCTCTCCAAGTGAGGCCATAATGGAGGGGATATCCCACCCTACCCTGAGAGTCCACCTCTACGTCAGAACAAACTCTCCGTGCAAAGATAGGGAGCAAATACATTAGCAGGGCTGCCACATTATTTGGGGACTCTAAAACTGAAAACACGGCATCCCTGCTAATGTGTTCGCTCCCTTTCTTTGCATGGAGAGTTTGTTTTGATGTAGAGGTGGACTCTCAGGGTAGGGTGGGATATCCCCTCCATTTTGGCCTCACTTTGAGAGCTTTTTTTGAGCTTGGGAGATGATTTCAGAGAAAACCAGTGGCACCATCGTGTTTCTCGCGAACTTTTACATAAGAATCAATGGTCAAATCGCAAATCCCTCACACATGCAACATCTCCATTACATCCACTAGGGTACTGAGTCAACACAACTTATCGGCGGATATGCACACAGCACATACCACTTGTATAACACCGTATTTGCAAAGTTTCCTTCGTAAAGGTTTGATTTTTAAAGGCGCGCTCGGTTCATGAGAATGGGTCCGTAATTTCTTCGGTTCGCAGGCGCCTTGCGATGATTTTCTGAATCTCACGGGTCGCCTTGTTGCGGTGGTGTGTGCTTGGAAGTCTTGTTAAGGGACAACAAAACAAATAAAGGTTCTAATTACACTTCGGAGATAGCTAAGTGAACTTAAGGTGATTCGATGGAGGCCATTTTTTGTGTCAGAGCGACGTTCGATATATCGCATCGATTCGTTCCATAATTTCAGCTACTTGTCTATTTTTTTCTAATTTTGGGATCGCACTTCTGTTGTCATGAGGTTTCAGAACTCATATACCAAAGACAAAGAAATTCAACGTATTAAAGGCGTGGTTTTTTTAGAGGAAAAATCGCATTCGATACTGATATCAAAACTGCACTCAAATGCAATATTTTTCCTCTATAAAAACCACGCCTTTAATACGTTGAATTTCTTTGTCAAATTTGGTACATGAGTTCTTAAGTTTCATGACAACAGAAGTGCGATCTCAAAATTCGAAAAAAATCACAAGTAGCTGAAATTATGAAACAAATCGATGCGATGTATCGCACGTCGCTCTGACACAAAAGGTGGCCTCCTTCGAATCACCTCAAAGCCGCCATGAGACTTTTTCACTCCGTCCTCAGATATTCTGTTATCATGATAAAATGAAGAAATGGGTATCAAAGATGAGTTCGAAGAGTTATGCAACCGTATGTATGAGACATGATCTTTCACTTGTGCGTTTAAAACGCACACAGCGCGTAAGTTGTCCGTTTACGTGCTTTCGGAGATTCTTAGGGCTGAATGTATGGCGGATCGGTCGAACGCATAATGCAAATCTAGATCTTTCATTCCGAAGTTTAAAACTAAAAAAGCGTCGAAGGTGTCCGATTGCTTGCTTTTGGAGATTCTTAGGGCTGCATACACGGCTAATCGGTGTGACGCATCATGCGATCCTATATCTTTCACTTGTGAGTTGAGAACTCACAAAGTGACGAAGATGTGCGAATATGTGCTTTTGAGGTTTCTTATGGCTGCATATACGGCTAATCGGTCGGATACATCATGTGAGACGAGGTCTATCACTTGCGAGTTGAAAACTTAAAAAGCGCGGAAGTTGTGCGGTTACGCGCTTTTGCAGATTCTCAGCGCTGCATACACGGCTAATCGGTCGAGCGTATCATGTCGGACGAGATTTTGCACTTGTGAGTTTAAACTCACAAGTCGCGGAAGTTGTGTGGTTACATGCTTTTGGAGATGCTAAGGGCTGTATACATGGCTATTCGGTCGAACGCATGACACGAGACGAGATCTTTCACTTGCGAGTTTAAAATTCACAGAGCGCAGACGTTGTGTGGTAACGTGCTTTTGGAGATTCTAATGGCTGCATACACGGCTATTCGGTCGAACGCATCATATGAGGCGAGATATTTCACTTGTGAGTTTAAAACTCACAAAGCGCGGAAGTTGTACGGTTACGCGCTTTTGGAGATTCTCAAGGCTGCATACACGGATAATCGCAGTCGAGCGCAGCATGTGAAACGAAATTTTGCATTTGTGAGTTTAAAACTCACAAGTCGCGGAAGTTGTGCGGTTACGTGCTTTTGAAGATTCTCAGGGCTGCATACACGGATAATTATAGTTGAGCGTATCATGTGAGACGAGATCCTTCACTTGTAAGCTGAAAACTCACATAGCGCGGAAGTTGTGCGGTTATGTGCTTATGGAGATTCTTAGGGCTGCATACATGCCTAATCGATCGAACGCATCATACGAGACAAGATCTTTCACATGCGAGTTTAAAACTCACAAGTCGCGGAAGTTGTGCGGTTACGTGCTTTTGAAGATTCTCAGGGCTGCATACACGGATAATTATAGTTGAGCGTATCATGTGAGACGAGATCCTTCACTTGTGAGTTTAAAACTCACAAGTCGCGAAAGTTGTGCGGATACGTGCTTTTGGAGATTCATAGGGCTGCATGTATAGCGAATTGGTCGAACGCATCATCCGAATGAAGATCTTTCATTTCTACGTTTAAAACCCAAAAAGCGTCGAATCTGTCCGATTGCTTACTTTTGGAGATACTTAGGGCTGCATACACGGCTAATCGGTCTGACTCATCATGCTATTCTTTACCTTTCACTTGTGAGTTTAAAACTCACAAAGCGCAAAAGATGTGCGGTTACGTGCTTCATAACCTTCTCATTTCACTCATTACCCGCAAGTTGTGAATACTAACTTAAATTGATGTTGTTAGTCTAGCTAATCATAACGGTTGTCATTTCAGAGCTCAAGATATCAGCTTGACGCTTCAAGACCCGGACAAGCCGGAGGAGTACCTGGGAGAAATCGTGCTCACTACCACTCTCTGGCCGAGGACGCAAGAGGACAAAGAGCAAGTAAGTTCAGTACAATTTAGTACAACTGCACTTATAATGGTAGAAGATCCACCATAAAACTCGACGCTAGAAATAAAAGCTATCGCGACATTCGGCATCGTCAAATGATCTTAACGAAATTGCCTGGATCAACACTTTCAACCCCTTCAGACTTCAGGCTGATCACCTGGACTGGCATCTTCGACGAGCCGAATTAGCCTCTTCGGATCGCGTTTAGCTGAAAGGAACAAAGCCACATCAGCTATTTTCTAATTTAACTCGGCAATTTAATTTTTTCAAGAGAACGTTCGTGCGGATTTCTTTAGAAAATGTTTGAAGAATTTTCTTGAGCTATACAGAAAATTTACTGAGATTTGCACTAAAATCTGCGCTACCGTTTTCATGTAAAAAATTAAATTGTGAAATTAAATTTGGCGAAAGCCGATGTTCCTTGGTTCCATTCTGATTAATGCAGCGTTGAATACATCTCTTTGCAGTTCAACATCCTTCAAGTGTGCATTTGCCCTTCCCAATTCCGGTTGTATTTGTTGGGGCCTTAGTCCCTAATTTCCGTATTTGATGACTTACCTGTAACAATAGCGGATGTCGAGTTTTCACATTGTGAGAAAATCGTGTTTGAAGTTTTTGCAGCTTTGCACTTTTCCGCCCGTAGAACCGAGAGGATTCTCATAAAGATTTTCATGAAGATTTTCATGAAGAGCAACTCTTCCGGTAAAAAACACACGCTTTACGATCTATGTACGTGAAAAACTGAAGTATTAACAGCGATTTGAAAAAAAGGTGACATCCGCTATTTTTACCGAAAACACTTTTTTACGCTTGCTTCGTGCTGAAACCCAGAACTGCTGTGAGTATAACCATCTCCTGGTTGTCAAACGTCGATCGCTCGCTCTGCACCTCCGGAAGTAATCTACAGAAGCTGACGACGTCGTCCCAGGTAGATATTGACACACCATACGTCTTGAAGACCAGTTCCACGTCTTTCAGGAGAAACCGCCTGTCGTAATATTCACTCGCAACGATTAGTTCCTTCAGACAAGTGAGTATTGCTAAGGATGCCATGGTATTGTAGAAAAGAGAAATAATTCCTTTACACTAACAATAAATTACTCTCGTAAGGAAAACGTTTCCTTATTCCGTGCAGAACTATGTTTCAGTAACGGAATGGCAGTTACAGGAAGCCTAAAGTGAACGGAACATACCCTTGACTACGCATCCCTTCTGCGCATCCACGTTTCAGCAGCTGGGGTTCATTCATTCGTTAGGGATTTCAAATTCAAAAAGTGACATCATGAGGTTTCAGCACTCTGAATTCGAAAAGCCCGCCGTGTAATCCTTACATGAAATTGTTCGAATTGGCGCGCTGGATCAGCTGTTCGTGTCCAGGTTAAGTAATTCTAGGTGGCGGTAGCCACCCCGGCCCAATCCTAAAAAACTCCCTCTAAAAAATGACGACCCAAAAAAAAAAAAAAAAAAAAAAAAAAAAAAAAAGACGGGTGGCTGCTGCCTAACTAGTTTTACACGAAACAACGCGACCGGGCTTTTCTGCACGGTTTGCGGTCCATTAAGCTCTCCTACTAATTAAGTCGGAGAGTAAACCCCAAAAACCCTATAATATTTGGGTAGAGTATGCTCAGCTCTACTCGTAATGCCCACCCTTTTTAAGTTTAGTTAAATATTAAAAAAGTTATTAAACTTTAACGACAAATTTTGGACCCCAAAACTTGACGATCGTTTTTGACGACATGGACCCCAAAAGCTGACACTGATGGAATTGTTGAGCAGATACGGGGCCCGCGAAACGTTCGGTCGCGGGAGAGACCATCGTGTTTAGTTCAACTGACATTACAGCTATACCGTAGAAAAAAACCCCATACAAGTATAGATATTTTGAATCAGCGTCACATAAACTAAATATGATTTTTTGGAAATTTGAAATAGATGGCGTATAAAGAAGAACAATTTAATAATTAACCCGTTTTCTGACGATTTGAATGTCGATCGGTCCCTAGGGCTGTGGAGGTAAGGGTAGCATAAAATCCATTAAACTAGGTATGATTCAAATCTGTAGACTCCCAGGATGTGCCTTTCGGAAAGTTTGCGGACTTATATGGGCGTCGAAAGGAGAATTTATTGAAAGAAGGAGCGGGTCCTTCAATTTTTCAAAACAGTCAGAATTTGAAAACAACTTGTAGAACCGCGCGATGGATGGTGAGCGCCGACTCCAGAAGTTAAATTTCAGGTTATGTTTATGTCATTACTGTTTTCAATATTTAAATAATAAAAATAAGATGGATTAATCGATGTATGTTTCTATCTATTTTATCCTAGCCGAATATAACTGGATCCATTTCTATATAACCCTTTTATGATTCCCGCACCCTTGATAAATTTAGTTGTCACTGTAAGTACTCGGATCAACCTGCCATTTCTTCCCAGCGGCCCTGATCTAGTGATCTTTTCAAGTAATTGTTCATGAATGATTTATGATATCCCACTATAGTGAGTCCTAGATACTATTTCTCGTTAATCAGATTCAGCAACTTTCCACCAGAAAATCATCCTTTCCCTCAATACGATGATGTGTGTCTGGGATCTCAATCGGTGGGAATGATTCTGCGTTTCCACTTTCTACTAAAATTTTGCTAGCAGCTAGGCAGCCTACATTTTCAGGAGTTGATGTGTGTTTTCTCAGTGTATCATGCAACTGGTGCCTAAAGCCTGTATGTTTTCATAGACTTGGGATGCTTCATAATGGATAACCGGTAAATGCATTCACCCGTCAGTCTTGGTTATGTGTTCACCTAAAGAAGCTACGCTTCACTGAAACAAAACCACTTCAATGAAATCAACTCAATGTCACAAAATCAAAGATACTTGACTTCAAGCATTAGCTTTAATTTGATTATTATCAAGTCTCTTCGATTCTGGGTCAGAAGTCGATTGAATCGTCAAAGCCTGTGTTTGGATAAAATTCTTCAAATCAAGGTCTATCATATTGACCTGTGCAGAAGGTATGTATCTATACTGCTATTTCATTGGTTTGATAAAATTGAGATGCTATAACTAGTGCAGGATAACCTTGGTGACAACCTCTCTACACATCAGCTAAAATTTGCAGTACCTGGTGACGCAAATTTGCCGTCACTGCTTACTACATATAGGAGATAATACAGAGCAGCTGTTCGATATAATACATCAGTGCCGCCTGACCTCTAGATTATCTGAGTCCTCGCCTGGCAAATTTACCCACTATGAGAGTGCGACAGAAAATTAGCTGGTTCATTTAGCACGGAAAATGGATACAAGAATTAATTCTCTGGCACACCCTGAAAGTGAGTTAAAACTCATTAGATGTGGACTTTGGATAGCCAGAACTGGCAGAATAATGAAAGCTATCGATTGAGACTGAGGCGACTAAAAATATTAGTTGTGATAAATATTTTTGGCTGCAACAGCATATCAACAGAGCATCTTCTTTGACGGAAAGTGGGCATTGAATGCCCAAGTTGAGAAATCTCTCATAAATACCTGCTTACTTTACCTGTCACTGTATTGATGTGAGAGTTACCTTAATCGGATGGTTGCAGAATCTCCCTGGCAATTCCCAGCATAGATATGATGGTGCTCCACATAATTAACTTACCGGCAGATTCATTCGTTCGATAGAATCGTATGAGAGGGATCACATAGCATAGGATATAAAATTAAGCCTTGAATATAGGTGATATTTATACTTTAACCTTTGGTTCTCGGTCTACGGTATGAAAGGGACGGACTAATACAGAAGAACCATACATGACAAGTGGCTCCTAAATTGTCATTTATTTGAGTCCTTAGCTGAAAAGTTCATGCCTGAAGGTGTGACAGAGAATGGACTGTTTTTACCATCCTTGAAAGTAAAACCAAGAAGCAAAATTGTATTCTGCGTTTTACCCTGATAGTGTGTTGAAACTCAATCGCAGCCGACTCTGCATGACCAGAATTGGCAGATACAGACTCATAAAAATTAAATGTTATTGAAAGGAAAACCAAAAATTAAAGTGGTATTCTCTGTTGTACCCTGATAACGCACTGAAACTCAATCGCTGTTGACTCTGTATGACCAGCATTGGCAGCTAAAGGCTCCTGAAAATGAAATGTTATCAAACTGTTTCATTACAGTTCAGAAGATTCATGCTATTGAGATCGAAATTTCAGTTGTGGTAACTGTAATTTTTGCTTGCAGAAGCATCAACTTTTACTGTTTATCTTTTCCAATGACGAGTGAACTGGTCACATTTCTTAAGATACAGAATGCCATAGCTTTAGAGACATCTCTCATAAAACTAAAAATATTGATAAATACTTACTTTGCTTACTGTCTTTATGAGACGGTATCACGCGTTTGCAATGTTATTACCGATAAGGAAATTGGAGCTTGGAGAAATTGCGATTCGAATGGTCAAAGGACCTGGCAGGCATAACTAGGTATAAGCAGCGTAAATGATAGAGGTCCTGCACTGAGCTGCAGAATTTAGCTTGCATTCTATCATTAGTTCCAAGAATCCAAAAAAAAAATGTTGAATAATGTAAGACATAAAAGGTATCCCTTAACACAGGTGATGCCTCTAATGTAAATCCTGGTTTTGTGCCTACTGTACACAGGAGATGGAACATTACATAGAAGTCCTATATTAAGAGCAGCTCTGAAGTTGTTGATTATCAGGGTTCTTGCCTGACACATTCACCCACTTTGAAGGTGTGACAGTAAATAGACTGGTTAATTTTATCATTGAAAATAAACCCATTATTAGTTAAACTGGCACTCTCCCTTTCACCCTGTTGCGCGTTTAAAGTCAATGTGTCTTTGTGGACTCTAGTTGACCAGAATGGCCAAATGGAGAATCATAATGATGAAAGCTATAAAAGGATTTCATTGCAGCAGGCCGATTATTGAAAGTTTGAAGCAGTCTGATAAGAGATCGAAATGCGATATATTGCACGGTTAAGATAGGGCTGTCTTGCCTTGTCGTACTGACATAGTTTCAATAATCAGCATGCAGTTGAGAAAATTTATGCCATCACAACTAAAGTTTAATGTATACCATCTCCTTATGAACAGAAACATTTAACGCAAGTACCAAGATGATTTCATATGATGTCTGGATAGGAATGCACATAGTAAACAAGTAAGTAGCAACTTTTCGTTTCAGGCACATTGTGCCCAAGCATTGTGCCCTCAGTAATCAGAGAATCATAAAAGAAAACTCACTCACAACGAAAAAGGTACCTAGAGAGAGAAGTTTCATGCAAAATCAAGAATGGTCACATTTGGAAGTATTATTCCTCGGGGCAGCATAAAATTGAAAATGTTTCGTGTGTACAATGAGAAAACCATTCAAGAAGTTATATTGTTATTAATTTCAGAAATAATATGACATAGAAAAAGAGACAGGGGCCAGGAGAAATTGAAATTGCAATGCTATTATGCTCAAACCCGATTCAAAATTTCCAATCGAAACAATAACATTATCATTATCATAACCTCTCTATGCACTATCTATGGCTTAGACTGCGCATTAGGAAATTTCGGCGAGACTAGAGTCCCTTCAGGCGGGACGATAGGCAACTCAGCAACACCCAGCAAGTCCGAGACCGAGACAATGGAAATGCCTGTCATGCCAGTGCCGTTGCCTGATACGGGTACTTTTCGTTCGTATATCCGGATGTATCCACTAAGCGGAAGGCGCGTCTTCACCCTGATTTACCCCGCTAGCTGTCTTACCTACCGCGCGACCTAGATTGCATTATAAGTCAATGCGCTTTACTGTAGTTTCTATCGTTCGTAGCCAATGAGAATTAGGCATTACGTCAAGTGACCCAACTTTGTCACGATTTCAATACTGACCTGCGGTTTTTTTTCTGTGACGTACAGGGTGTGCCAAAAATATGGATCCTTCCTTACTGATGTCTCGAGAACGATTACAGATTATTGACATGCGGTTTGAACGAAATTCCTTAAAAAAAGGTGGGCCGCTTTCGAGGGGGTGGGGGGGGGGGGGGGGGGGGGGAGTCGTTTCCTCTCTGCCTCGCGCCCGCGGGAACAACTTTTAAATTTAAAATGGGAACTCTCTTTGCCTGATACTTCGTAGAAGTCATACCAAAAATACGTGATATCCTTCCAAAAAAACAAAAATGTGATTTTTGTACAAAATTTCGGCCCAATCCAAAAAATGTCACTAATTACCAAAAACAAAAAAAAAAACAAAAAAAAAACCAGGCACCCAAAAATATGATGGCAGTACCGTTTGGATTCATCATATAAAAGGAAATGATATCAAAACGGCCCAATTTTCTCTTTCATGCCCATGCAATATACCAAACACCCCAACTTTTTTCACAAAAAAAAAAAATAAATAAATACCTATAAGGTATGATGACCTGAACACGTTTATTGGATCCATCGCTTTAAAGGAGTATGATATTAAATCGGCCCAACTTCTCTGAAATATGCCCATCTCGGATCAATAATTTTTTTGAGACCTTCCGACTCATCGCTGAGGAGACACTGATCATTACTTGACCCTTAGTATATGTCCTTGTTTAGATGTCAAAGAGTTCCTTATGAGAACTGTAATGAATTTTTTTTCTTTGAAGAGATAAAATCAAAAAATCGTCATAAAAATTGAAAAAAAAATTCGAAGAAAAAAAAAGGAATGGGCCGGCCGGCACGTACAAAAAAAAGGGGGGAAATGTAGATACATTGGTATGCCCCAACATTTTGGCATGGGTGACCGACCCGGTCTTGCCAACATCCATGAAGTTGCTAAGAAAGAAGCATTGTAAGTAGGAGGCACATAATATTCGCAATAATACGCCAAGGTTCAGTAGTTTGTAAGGCCTTCTATCAGAAACAAACAAAGAATATGGCATTGCTTGAAAGTTGTTAAGTTGTTCACTCATGTGTGAATATCTTTCAGTCTATCTTTCAATGACGATTTCAAGAAGGACTGATCCTCCTTTTGACGATGATACTTGTTCATGTATATGTGAAAGAGAGACGATAATCACCCTATATTATCTACCACTTGTATGTACGGCCGGCCGGCCCATTCCTTTTTTTTTCTTCGAATTTTTTTTTCAATTTTATGACGATTTTTTGATTTTATCTCTTCAAAGAAAAAAAATTCATTACAGTTCTCATAAGGAACTCTTTGACATCTAAACAAGGACATATACTAAGGGTCAAGTAATGATCAGTGTCTCCTCAGCGATGAGTCGGAAGGTCTCAAAAAAATTATTGATCCGAGATGGGCATATTTCAGAGAAGTTGGGCCGATTTAATATCATACTCCTTTAAAGCGATGGATCCAATAAACGTGTTCAGGTCATCATACCTTATAGGTATTTATTTATTTTTTTTTTTTGTGAAAAAAGTTGGGGTGTTTGGTATATTGCATGGGCATGAAAGAGAAAATTGGGCCGTTTTGATATCATTTCCTTTTATATGATGAATCCAAACGGTACTGCCATCATATTTTTGGGTGCCTGGTTTTTTTTTTGTTTTTTTTTTGTTTTTGGTAATTAGTGACATTTTTTTGGATTGGGCCGAAATTTTGTACAAAAATCACATTTTTGTTTTTTTGGATATGCGCTACGGAAATTTCTCTTAAGGATCCGTTCGTATACAACGTAATAGCGTTCGTCAGCTACAGCCCATGGTCGGTGGGCGGGCAGTTATCGCAAGTGGGTTCGAATCTCCACAGTATCCTGCCGCGCCGGCTGGGGAAAACAGTGGATTCTTACATCCGCTGTTTTTACAAATAACATGGTTTTCAGTTCATATCTCGCCGAAAAATTGCGCCGGAAGTCTGAAACTTTGCACAGGCATTCTTGAGGGCACTCTCTAGAGCTTACCCCATCTTTCCTACTCGCGTCTTTAGTTCCGTTTAGCGTAAAAACGTCCAATTTATCTTTAGCGATCACCGTATCACAAAGAGTAATTCCAACTATGGCTGGCGTTCCTCGCGTCATGAAACCAGTGGCGTGGGGTTCATTGCGATATATCGATTAGTATACCATCTTAACATATGGAAAATGATCTATAAACAGGAGGTCCGCAAGGGACACCTTAATAATCGATCCTTTACCATTCATACACTTACATAAAGCCGCTTTTGCAGCGCCGCCTCGCGCTCTGCGAAGCCCAAACGCCATTGCCCTCTATCCTCCCAGAGATCATCAGGCAATGGGCCTGTTGCAAACTTTTGCTAGTGCAGAATGAAGAGTTGTTTCTTATAGATAATGCCTCAAAAATCACGATGAGCGCATCGGCAAAGTCTGAAATGCACTCATAAATTCACAATCTGCGTAAGAAAATTGCGTTATTTTGAGCTTCCCGCTTCAAAAACGATACCACTGCACAGGTGAACATTTTGTTAGAGGAGTCGCTCCATCGTCGGCAATATTCATCATGGCCGACGCTTGCGCAGTTCCTCGCGTAATTCGAGGAGAGTTCAAGGTCAATTAAGGCGGGCGAGGAAAATATGAACGTAAACACGCCGATTGTTATGTGGTTTAATCCTGTTCAGGTGTTATCTCGTCCCATCACACGTGTTTTGGCGGACTGGCGTCGGCCATGATGAGTATTGCCGCCAATGGAACGACTCCTCTAACAAAATGTTCACCTGTACCGTAGTATCGTTTTCGAAGCGGGAAGCTCAAAAAACCGCAAATTTCTTACGCAGATTGTGAAGTTATGAGTGAATTTCAGACTTTGCCGATGCGCTCATCGTGATTTTTAGGGCATTATCTGTAAGAAACAACTCTTAGTTTTGCTCTAGCAAAAGTTTGCAACAGGCCCATTGGCACCTTATGATCTCCTCCTCCACCCCTTGTCGCCAACCTTTCACAGGACGTCCACGCCGTCGCCTTCCGGGAGGAACCCAATCGAAGACCTGCTTGGGCAACCGATCATCTGCCATCCTTCGCACATGTCCATACCAGACCAACTGTAGAAGGTCACCTAATGGGGCCGGGACTGGGATTAGAGATCCCATCCTAACGTAATTAGGGGGCCTAACATATCGTGAGCGCTCGTAACAATCTCGTGCTCGTTTGAGCAAGATGGTCTTCCACACTCTGACGAAGTCAGCTTGAGTAATTTCAAGCGCTACGTTACATAATACTTCGAGAGCATTATAGGTCAGGTTGGGGAGTAGATTTTGGGCGCCGATGTTGAGGACGTGAGAGACGGGTAGGTAATTGGGTCCTACGCGTCCAAGCGTCAATAGCCGGGTCGGTGTTAGAAAAGGCAGGTTGGTGCTCTTCGCTATTGGGGTCTCCTTCTTGACTGTCATCTCTGATGTTGGCGGTCCGGAAGGAACACTCACTGGAGGTGGATTGGTTGCCATCGTCCGTTGTGAGGTCTATCAGACCAATGGATGAAGAAGAGGTTTGTGGTGGGGGTGAGACTAACTCGAATGATGTCGAAGGGATTACCCTTGGAAATCGTCTATAAGTTGGATCGCTGGTGTTACCAACTGAATGTTGGCTCAGGCCACGACCACGACTACGTTGAGGTGGTAGAGGCTGTCGTGGAGACGGAATTCTTAAGGACTTGGAGGACCGGGAGGCCTAAAGGGGTAGCTCTGAAAAGAACTGTTTTAGGATATATCGCTTAAGGAACGCTCTATGAAGACAGACAAACGCTAGGTGAAAAGGTACACACTCAATTTTACCTCTTTACCATACATTCAAACGGTAAAATGTCGATAATCGATCTTTCGCGCCTCGCCACTGATTCACATATCGACGGTGAAACTACCAAACCACGTATCTCGTTTGCGGTGTTTAAAAATCTACGCTCGCATTTTATTTTTTTGAAGTCGACCAAATCAATATCATTCCTTGAAATTTTCACAGAATTTTCTCCGCACAAAGAGGAAAAATCACAGAAATTTTCAAGACTAGACGTTAAGTAGTTTTTCATTTAAAAAATAAAGTATGACAGGAAGTCTGCGACGTCGCAAACCGAGATACGTGGTTTGGTAGTTTCACCGACGATATTGTATATAACACAGTAAGATTTCGCCCTCCCCCGCCGTGACCGCAGGGGTCGCGACCTATACTGCCGTGCCAAGGAACAACGCCGTACGAACCTTCAGGCGTTGCCAAATTTCCTTCGATAAAATGCAAATTTCCTGGTAAATTTATGAATGATTTCCCCTCAATTTTTCAGATAATTTAGTTCACAATTTTAACTAAACATTCTGAGCGTATAAAGGGAAAATATTCATAACTTTCCTATAAAATAAACATTTAATTGAAGGAAATCTGGCAACTCTCGAATGTTCATACGGCGTTCTTCCTTAGCACGGTAGTATAGCGGTGCGCTGTCTATACTCGTTTTCAGTGATCTTCTGCGGCGAATAATGTTTTAATCGCACGTTGGTTATTAACTACCGCACGCAGGTACAATCGCGTATCTACCAATGGTTCTTACCGGAGATGAGCTGTTCTTACTCAGCAAGGCAGCTCAGTCAACCGTCAGACGTATGTCGGTCACTCCCGAAGTTTGTCACGAACACGGGTTGGCTTTTAAAGCCCCTCGTAAACTTGTAGGGCGGTTTCCCGCGTGGCTGACCACCCCTCGCGTCCGATGTCGAAACCGCGCTACTTGACTTTCTAGATGAGTCCTGCCGTTCGTATCGGCTCGTTTAATCCAGGGTTCAAGGAGGTTTTGGCTCGCGACCTTCTGTGATTGAAGCGTACGAAAATTGACTGAAAACCATCCCTCGGTTGTCGTGCTTTTGAAACGTGTGACGCACTTCTTTTGATGCGGAGCCCACGCGTAAGGAGTGGTCGTTTTCATTTGATGAAAGGAGTCTCAAGTTTTAATATCGTTATTGCCCGGCGTTCATTTCGCAAGGTAGAGACGACCTCAAAACGGGTCGTAATGTTAATGGGATTGCATCTAGCATGAAGGAAACAGCGCGATTCCAGTGTTGGAAAAATGTTGCTCCGTTATGATTATCAAACAGATCTCCTAGAATAACAAATAGTTTTTGCTTCCTGCCCCAAAATTGTTAATTTTAAAGGAAAATAATCGTGTATATTTTAATACTGTGCGTATTTTGAGTAAAAGGCTCAAAAAGACGGAAGTGCAGCAAAGAAGAGGAGTAGCGTCGGCTTCGGGTTAGCCAATTGGAAAAATTTCAAAAAAAATTTTAATACTCATTTTTTTGTTTCGAAACAAGGGTTTTAAAAGAAGCATCTTTTTTTCAGTTGGCTTACTCCAAGCGGAGGGGTTTTTAGTGGATGGAAATCCCACACACCCATCTTGGGTTCCTACGGCTATCTATGATTGAGTCTTTAAAATCATTTTCCCACCTTCATTCATAATAACAATTACCTTCATAATATTAATGTAGACAGGCCTTTATTCACACATATAGGTTTACAGGTTGACCATGCGTTTTTCTTTTATATCTTCGTTACCACGGAGACCCGGGTTGAAGGTGAATTAGCTGTAACAAGCTTCCACCCTTGAGGTTGCCTCAATTTTCATTTTCATTTACCTAACTTTTGACTTATTTTCAACTTGACAGTTTTTAAATATATAAAATTGTTATATGTAACCAACTGTAAAATTTTGGATTTTACTCAATGTCTTTTTGATTGTCACCTAACACATATTCCTTGACGATTATTGCTGAGAAAGCTATTGAGTACAGCAAGGCTTTCAGCAGATCGGCTCGAAGATAAGACAAATTATAAAGAAAACCTTTCATGTAGTACTGCTCAGAACCACTAATCATCAAAGGAAATGCGGTCATTTTTTGGCGATTTTCATAGTGATGAATTAGCTCTTGGTGCGATAAGCCTAAACACAATTTTGTACAAGCGCAGGGATGCTGTAGAATTGGAGAAGGTCAGTTTTTAGAGTTGTATTAGACTAAATAAACATAAATCCGGTTTTTAAAAGCTGAGAGAAATGGCTATTTGACGTTCTTAAAAAAATTCTCAACTTAATTCTGTTCAGGAGCTACAAAATAGGTAGACTCACCGTCTCGGCAACCCTCGTAAGATGCTTAAATTAGGCATTTTTGGTGATTCTTCGCTCATATTTAAGATTTATCTGCAGCTGACATGTTCAAAACCAGACAGTTCTTATCAACATTGGAGCAAATTTATGTATACTCTGCATTCGTGTACATTGCTAAAACCATTGCAACGTATAATGCAAGTTAAGTCATTTCTTTAATCAATTTCTGGAGGTTTTGTCTTACCTTACAACAATTTACTGTATATTCAAGTATACTGTGTCTACTGTTTTAAAGATCAGTGTTATGGAGTGAAAGAAAACATTGAAAAATTTCAAGGGTCGATGCAAACCATGTGTTACCAAGAAAAGTGATTTACCAGCACTGGGTCTCTTCCGGCTGGGCACAGGCTTCTTCAATTTTTTGGGTGGCGATCGAAAAATAGCATCGTCGTCATCATCATAATCATCATCATTATCATTGTCATCATCCAAAATGGGATTATCATTAGTACCTGCAAAAATGAAAACTCTCTTTGTAGACTCTACTTTTGAAAATTCTTTTTCTAATGTGAAACGGAATTATTGCTCGAATTAGCAACAATCCTCAAGTTTGGGAACGTGCTTCATTCCGTCATTGCACGGGTCAATATTTCATTTGGTGCTTCCAAAATACCGCATGGCTACGGATTCTTTCTACTCAAGCGTTAGATATTGGTATTGAGCGCAAGAAGTTGACGACTTTTCAAAAGTTAGAAAATTTACAGTTTCCTGTAATATTTTTAACGTCAGCAACTTTTTTCCAGAATGTATCACTCTTTTCATTAATGGGTATTAGATTTGAGTCAAGGTAGGCTCTCCAGTCTCCAATGCCTGTCTGTTTCCGGGGGGTCAGAAAATACGAAGGAAAATGACTTTTCAGTCGGGTAATAAGCTCAACATAAAAACAATGCACGGTGGTGAGGAATTGATCAATGTCTTTCTTGTACTTGGGAACTTCTAACAATTCTTTGAACGTGGTATCCTCGTCAAAGCCAAGGTAAAATGTTTTGCTTGGTTTGACTGCTTTCGGATCCGCGTGGTCGAACAAATAAATATTTGCACAGGAGTCTAAGTCTTTTTCTTGATAAACCACCCAGAGATCTCTCGCAACATTTCTTATAATTTAGATTCTAACAGAAACAACAAACAAACTTCTTTTTGGAAGAGCTTATTCAAGTGGTCAAGAACTTTTAGGACATGAGAGCTAACCTGGAGGTATAGCAAACCGCGATAACTCCCGTTTGCTTCATCCTGAAAGTGTTCCCGAAAATTTAAAATAAAAGTTTTCGAACTTATTTCGAAGCTGCCGCAAGCATTAGCTGATTAAATTTACCGGCGGAGCGTAATTGGTTGGCTATGTCTTATCGTAGGAAAATGCAATGTGTATATGTATTTCCCAAAAATTGTCTAATTTTCAATTTTATAAAATTGGATAGTTACTAAGTTGAATATTTTCAATAATTGTAGGGCCACTGAACTTTTCAATCGAATTCAGCGAGCTTATAGCCTAGTATTGAGGGGCTGTAACATTGAATTTATGAAATCGAGCTTTTCTTCCTGTTTCTTGTTGCCCGAGAATTTGCCACCCAAATCAGCAAAATACTTCTGGAGAACTGAATATTGCTCTAGGACCCCATCAACGCACTGATCATGGGCGAGCCATCTAATGCCAGATAGGAAAAGAAATCAATAGATGTCTACACCCATGAATGCCTGAAGTTCTCTCAGGGCTGCAATTTGTTTTGGGCCTTGCCAAAGTGTTTGGCGAATTTGTGGAGAATATCAAGAATATCATCTATTGCCTTTTTTATTCATTATTTTATTCCTCAGCGCAGAATATGCATATTGTAATGATTTGGTACACAAAAAGATGACATAGTTATAACAAACAAAACAAAAGAGACTTTGAAACAGCGGGCAAAAACACTTTTGTAAACATTGGAAAAGGCACTATTGCAAAGAAATGATCAAAGCACAAGATTAAATGTTACATTCTAAATGATGCTCATTTAACAGTTTGAGGAAGCCCGGGTCTGCCGTTTGGCAACTCAACGGGGGCCATTGCCTTGGGCATTACTCTGAAAGATTTCTCGGATACTAAATCAATAAGATGGCTAACACACTTAAAGATTAACTTGTAGGGTATTAATTTTTGGAAATAGGAGGTAACAGAATTGGTGAAATTGGTGAATTGGGAAATCGGTGTTGCAAGTTTCTGCACAGAGACTCATGAGACTGTTAATGGAGATGCCTTCATCTTCTAATGCGGTTTTTAAACATTCGGCAATTTCAACAGCTGTTCCTCGAGTTAGGTTGTTGATCTCTTCTGGGCCTTCGCGGCCTTTCTTGATAGCCATGCGGAAGTTTTGGTGCTGTCAGAACGAGAGGTCTGCGTTGATTTCTTGCTGGACAGCGCTGCGCTCGGGAAGGATGGCGACGGGCTCGGGTTAGTCCTGATCTGTAGCTGGTTGGACGGGTGTGGGAGCCAGATAGGTTAAGTCCTGCTGGCAGAGGAGGCAACAGGGCGGGTGGCCTACTCCCTTTGGGCAGGGGTCTGTTTGAGTCGCTATGGAGACAGCGAATTTGGGCCTTTTGAGACGCAGTGGTGACTTGATGACGGATAGTCGAGGGTCGATGCCCATTTGCTGTACTTCGACTTCTATTGTCGATATCTTCGGGCTTCCGGTTATTGCTGCAGTGGGTTTAGAAATGCCTAAAGAGTCCAGATGGGCCTCCATCGCAGACTCTGATTCGACGATGACGACATCTTCTGATTCTCCTTCTGAAAAATCGAAGGGGGTTCGATTAGTTTCTGCTAAAATTGTGATTATTCGAAGCAGCACTAAGGGAAATAAAATTGCCACAACATATACATATTTTTGAATTTTTTTTATTATGATAAAGTTTATCTGTTCTGTAATTATGATTACGGTAATTAAAATTATAATCGTATTAATCTCATATGAAATCAGTTGGGAAAAAGTTCCGAATCATCCCAACAAAGGAATAATACTCGAAGGAATAAAGAATACTCGAGGCTTATATAAGCTTGTCGAAGTAAGCTTCAACTGGGGTACCTAGTTCTTCATCACAAAAAGTTACAGCAGTAGCCATTTTTTTTGTACTTGAACAATCTGTGGTTTCATCTAAAATCAGGGAGAAAAGATCCCTCGTAATTTTGCATCAAGATGTTCTTGAAATTCTTCCTCCACCATGTGCAATAATTGTGTTCCCCTTGCATGATGCAGTTTCATACCTTGAACTTCGTCCACCGTCGGAAGTAAATGCTGAAAAATAGAATTTAGGAACGAATTATTCTCAGAATATGCATTTTAAAACTAGCTTTACTTGAAGTCATTAATAACTCAATTCTTCAAAACCTGCTCCTATGCGCCTCGTCCTCCAAGCGCCTCAGTCGAGGTTGATCAGTCTCCTGTTGGCGCGCATGGTTGACCGCTTCTTCCGTTTGATGATTTTTCTCCATAATCATCCCTGCAAAATACTGGACACTGTTTAAAGCATTTGTGTTCTTGTGATACCTCTATCTGGCTACTATAGGAAGCAAAATACAAGCCAACCCAAATTTTGTGTTGATTTTGGCACAGTTCGCGGTGAATTTAGCACATAATGATTTTCGAACACAATGTAGTGGCTTGGAAAATGCACCGCATCCCTTGCATCGGTATTCACAACTCCTTTTCAATGAACGTCTTCAAGAAAAGAACCTGGCGTTTTCTCTTGAAATTGTGAACTGAAGGTTGGGGTTAGTTTGTGTTTTACTAGATGTAAAGTACAATAAATCAAAAGGGGAAGGTATACTAGGCTGAAAACATAAGCAGGACCAATTACATGCCCATTCGAAACTGGAACAGAAGTTAACAATTTATAAAATTGAAAGAACATTTTAAATTCTTAGCTTTTATTCCAGTTGAGGACGGGCATGTAATTGGCCCGAAACGACCTGATTGTGTTTACTCTGCTTTTTAGCTTCGTATTCCCATTTGCTTCTTACTTATCGTATCTTCTTGTTATTAATTCGGGCTCTTATGTTGTTTTCCACATCGCTTCCTGTATTAATTAAATTTATGTGTCGAAATTTCTCTCTGTGTAAAGCCTTTCTACCATGCACGATCATGCCTAATTTCCATAGCTCACCATCCGTGAGGCCGTGAAGTACATTCGATAGAGGTCAAATCTCATGTAGGCGCAAAAGCTCCGGGTACTCCAACGTGCTGAGGAAGAACGTCGTATGAACATTCAAAAGTTGCCAAATTTACTTCGATAAAATTATTTGTTTTGAGGAAAGTAGTGAATATTATTCCTTTAGATTTTCAAAATCTTCAGGTGAAATGGTGAACAAAATTATCTGATAAATTGGGAGGAAAAGTAGTCATAAGTTTACCAGGAAATTCGCGTTTTCTGAAAGGAAATTTGGCAACGCCTGAAGAGTCATACGACGTTTTTTCCTAGCACGGCAGTACTGGAAAGACGTCGTTAATTACCCTTTCTCGAGCTTTGAGTAGCTGCTTCGGTAACGAAGCTATACCGTGTACCGGAGCCCTGTTTCATGAGGAATTCTGCAGGAAAATCGTTTCAATGTAGCCTGTATTATCAGTCGAACCATTAAGTCTCCTCCAGCCTCGAGTAATTAGCGTGGAAACGGTGCGCTTTTACGGGCCTCGTGTTTACCATCAATGGTTTTATGACGCAAATACGACGGTGGAAAAATGTGTGACGTCACCCTTCTCCTGTCCGCGGCTCGTCGACGCAACGCCTAGCGCCATCTGCCGGAACGCGAAGACGTTTCGGGGCTCTTAATTCGTTACCTTTGATGCGAGAGTTCGCTTGTGGTTCTCTCTTGCGTCCCGCTCTTTTATACGAGGTTGCGAGTACCCTTAAGCAAAAAACCTATTGGACAGAGAACTAGTCTGCCGTGCTTTGGAAGAACGATGTTTTTCTTCGATAAAATGTTTATTTTTTAAGGAAGTTATGAATATTTTTCCTTGAAATTTTCAGGAACTTTAGGTGAAATTGCGAACAAACGTATTCTTAACCATGTGATGCTGAAAAGAATTGTACAAAGTACAACAAGATACAGCATCTGAAATTAAATTAGTTTTATGTTGTATGGTCAGAAGGAGCAGAGGCCAATCCGCTTCAGGAAGAGGAGATCAGTTGAATAGGTCTACAATATCATCCGAGACACAATCAAACGGCTTACGTCGCTTGAGTCTTCTCAGTCCAGTATTGTATCTTTGGATCAGGTTGAAGGCTAATTCATTAGGGTGCCGGGGAAAGTCTCCGTGCGTAATTTAATGAAAGCTTTTGGATAGTTTCAACCACCGTGGGCACTCCCAGGGCCAAATGAATTGTGTCATTTCTGACATAAATAAAATATTTAATCAATTTGAAAAATAATAAAAAAATACACTTTATTTACGACTTATAGAAACTAACAAATAATACAAAAGCAATTTTCAATTCGGCGGCAATTTTCAATTCATCTCATCGCCTCGTCTTTTGGATAGTTTCAACCACCGTGGGCACTCCCAGGGCCAAATGAATTGTGTCATTTCGGACATTAATAAAATATTTAATCATTTTATAAAATAATAAAAAAAAAATACACTTTATTTACGACATATAGAAACTAAAAAATAATACAAAAACAATTTTCAATTCGGCGGCAATTTTCAATTCATCTCATCGCCTCGTCAGATTCCTCGTCATCGGAAGTGAAGTCCGAGATAACCATCGGTGGACTGGCGTGATCCGATTCGATGTCTATTGGCGGATTGTCGTCATCCGATTCGACGTCCACTACGAGGATATCTTCCTCGTCGGTCGAATCATCAAGCGGGTTGATGCGCCATCGTAACCCGCCATTGTGTCATTTCTGACATTAATAAAATATTTAATCATTTTAAAAAGTAATAAAAAAAAATACACTTTATTTACGACTTATAGAAACTAAAAAATAATACAAAAACAATTTTCAATTCGGCGGCAATTTTCAATTCATCTCATCGCCTCGTCAGATTCTTCGTCATCGGAAGTGAAGTCTGAGATAACCATCGGTGGACTGGCGTGATCCGATTCGATGTCCATTGGCGGATTGTCGTCATCCGATTCGACGTTCATTTTAGCCAATTGAATGAAAGCTTTTGGACAGTTTCAACCACCGTGGGCACTCCCAGGGCCAAATGGATTGTGTCATTTCTGACATTAATAAAATATTTAATCATTTTAAAAAATAATAAAAAAAATACACTTTATTTACGACTTAAAGAAACTAAAAAATATTACAAAAACAATTTTCGATTCGGCGGCAATTTTCAATTTATCTCATCGCCTCGTCAGATTCTTCGTCATCGGAAGTGAAGTCAGAGATAATCATCGGTGGACTGGCGTGATCCGATTCGATGTCCATTGGCGGATTGTCGTCATCCGATTCGACGTCCATTACGAGGATATCTTCCTCGTCGGTCGAATCATCAAGCGGGTTGATGCGCCATCGTAACCCTGTCCATCGCATGATTGCATATTTACACCCAGATCACTGCATGTTTCCGAAAGCTTGTCTGACAAATCCTCTAGCGTTTGGTCCTCAACTGGCACGAAGCCCACAAAATCTTCGCGAATAACAGGTCTATCTCCGGTTCAGTCGATGTATCTAATGCAAACCGAGAGCTGCTCTTAGAACACGTCTTTTAATTCATCTCCCAGTGTACGAAAACATCTTGCTTTATTTGTTTTGCCGGCAATTTCTTCAAGTACAATTGTCGCGCATGTCTTAATGATTTCGTTTTGAATCTGTGGACTCATGTGAGTATATGTAAGTATTAATACATACACGCAATCACAGTAACTTGGCTTTGGTACAGATAACAGCGATTTGAGCATCTTTTCATGTAAAGTTCGAATATTTCCAACCAAAATGTGTACTCCAATTGTATCATTCCTGAATAGGGAGCAGCTGCTCACCTGCCCTTACGAACCTGCTCACAGGATCCGTCGTTTCTAAATGTGTCTGCATATCAATAAATGCCGGAGGAACTATGAAAAGAACAACCTAGAGCAAGAAATTAAAACCTGCATCTACAATTTCAATCATGTTGTCCCAGAAATGGAGTGGGAATATCGTCCGGGGGTGCTGCTCTTGTACCCCCAGGGAGTGCGAGCCAATCACAAGCGAGTGCGGGTCGCGCCGCTTTAGAAAGGCGGTGATTCGCGGTTTTTGCGTTTGGCCCAGATATTCCAGACCAAATTTTCATCAAAGACCAAAGTCTGTCATCGGTGTCAAACTCGCTCCTAATGTAAACAAACAAACGGCGACATAGTCCGGACATAAACAAAGCGGACCTCGTCGAGATGTTCCAGACTCAATTTCTCAGCGTTAGCGTTTCTTCACCTCGACAAAAGAACTTTCGTCCGCGTCCATCATTTATCCTTTCGTAAAATCAGATATCAGTTACCCCGTTGATCTGTTCATGGTGATTGCAAGTGAAATTGCGGCGAGATACTCCGGACTCCTAATGTAAACAAAGCGGCCTGTGCTGGTCGAGATGTTCCGGACTCATTTCTTCATCTCGACCAAAGAAGTTTCTTGTGCATTCAAAGTAGCATTTTCCAGCTCCATTGTTAGAGAAGAAACAAGTCATTTTGTTGTAAGTTAGGATAATATTTGTGTTGATTAAGTGGCTTGAGCATCGGACTACCTTGCTGCGCCTTGCATGGCTGCCTCTATCTCAAGATGATTGGACAAAAAGCTTACTGGTTGATGTGCGAATCTGAATCCTGAATCCCTAGTAACGGTAGTTGTGAAAACCAGACGGATGTACAATGCTAGGTAGATTGCTCCCCACTTACTTTCTCATGGATGTTCGCTGGTCTCTCCAAGGTTCTGGTTTTGCGTTGCGTTGAAGCCAATGCTTTAAGTTTAGCTATATCAACCAGGCTTTGGAGATACCAATCAACAATCCTAGCAGTCACAAAATTCTCCAGCAAACCCGCATAGTAGTCTATTAACAGCTGAAGAAGCAATGGAAACCGTATTTACCCATGACAACAAAATTTTTTCCATCAGAACTCTGATACTGATAGTAAGTATGAGGGGGAACTATCTCCTTTAAGGCATGTTTCTGCATGAATTTTCTTGTTTTTTGGCATCAAACTAAGTAGAACTCAAGGAAAATGAGGCAAGACTTTACAAGTAACCATGTAAGGTTCATCTGCTGAAAAAATAGAATAAAGTCTAAAATTCCTAAAGAACATCACCAAGATGGTTCTGCCACCAGCAGCTCATTTTTGAAGGCACGAATCAAATGGACCGCGTCATAGAATGAAGAGCCTAACGTATTCTATTTATTCTATGACCGCATACAGAAAGGAACCAAGCCACATCAGCTATTGCCAATTTTAACTAGGCAATTTTATTTTTTACAAGAAAATGTTTGTGCGGATCCCTTAGAAAATGTCCAGGAATTTGTTTCGTACTATGGAGAAAATTCACTGAAATTTGCACGAAAATCCGCACAACTGTTTTCATGTAAAAAATGAAATTAGCCAATTACATTTGGCAACAGCTGATGTGCCTTGGTTCCTTTCTGTTTAACGCGGTCCAAATACTGTGGTTATCTATTTTTCTCACGGTGCCACTTTTTAGGTAAGAAACCTTGTCCTGTAATAATAATGGCATGGAATGGTGGGCTCTAATTGGTAACTTGACCATCCCCAATAAGTTATCGAAAGAATTTACTTCTTCAAAGATCCTTTGCAAATAAAGCCAAGTAAATATGCAGATAAAAGTCCCGTGTGATAGGTATGTGAAGTGTATTCAAAGGGAAGGGATGAAATGTTCAAAAGGTAACGTCCAAATTTGCAAAGTTGCAGAGGCTCTAGGCACAAATTGGACAAGGTGCCGCTAAGTAATGACTATATGCATTTTTTATTGTTATTAATTACGGAAAAGAGGAAAAGAGAATCAGGCCGAAGAATGCCAAATTCGAAAAGTGTAGGGTTGTAGGAGCAGGAGCCGAACCTTCTTCGAGATTACGGACGGCAACCTGATTGGCTACGAAGATTGCCGAGCACGGCCGAAGGCCTACTCGCGCTTGGTAGGTGTTGACGGCGGTTTGACAAACAGCAGTTTTTGGTGAAATGTGGTCCGGAATATCTGGGCCAATCTGTTCACTCGTGATTCGCCGCCACATACCTAACCTAACCTCCTGTAATGATGATTTGAGACTGATCAGAGATTATCGCGTCAGAGCCAAAGTTCAGATAATCACATTGTAAAGCGAACAGCGAATTGTGAACAGTGTGATAGGTGATCTGACGGGATCGCGAAGGGTTGCTCTGCTTCAAAAACTAAATTCATAAACTCATCCCTATCATTAAAATTGCGAAAAAAACAGAGAAGATTTATTTTCCTTTCCTTAGCCTGATCAATAAATCTTGCCCGCAAAAGATGAGAGAGAAACTGGATGACTTTGGCTGACGGCCCAGAAGAAGAAAATACAATCAGACTCAGCTGGATGACGAAAAGTAACAGCGAGATAACGGGTCAGCAAATCAGCACATCTAAGTAGGTCATCGAATAAGGCGGTAAACGGCAGGCAAAGATTAACAGGAACTAGAGACCGAAAACCGGTCCGGACCGAAGTCTCCGAAGATTGAGTTTTTCTGCTAAAAATTCCTGTTTGATCCTTTCCGCCTCGAGCTCCAGGGCAATTTTTTCTTGGTCTTTTTGCGATCGATCGCTCTCCCCTACTTTGCGCTTTTACGTCTCGGGGTGCCCCACCGGATTCAGTTTCTTTCGTAGAGTCTTCTTGAACCGGGAGGAATTTCTTCGTTGCACAGATGTATTGTGTTATGCGCCATTCGTCCTTCACCACTTCTATTAGACTTGATGGATCCCAGGAAGGGTCTCCATTCGATTGATAATACAACTTTTTAGAGGGGCACATCCATCCAACAACCGTCAAATATGTTATTATGTGTCCGGACCGGTTTAACTAGAGATCAGGAACTACAAAATCAGGAACTAGGAAGTGCTTAGGAGCTAGACAAAAAAACCCTGTAGGAAAATCAACTTTTGTTTAGTGCAAGGAAAAGAAGAGTGAATCCTAACTTTAGTTGCTTTACAATATTCTGAACAATTGGTACTTGATAACTCACATAAACACACATAACAACTCACATAAACACATAACTCTCTGTAAACTCTCTCATAGCTGTTAATTGAAAATGTATTTAAATATAGTTCTCTGACGTTAAAGGTACTGACAATGGAAAACGTGCCGAAAAGTTTCGGCCAAAAATTATAATGAAATGAAACTGTTTTGATATAACTTAATTCTTGCACATTTTTTAGCATTTTAGCTGCATACACGGAAAAAAATAGGTTGTCTCTAACAGCTAATGCGGTATGGTTGAAAAGTAAAAAGCCGTGAGAACCAACAAAAATAGTTGGATTCACCAGCCACGTTGACCGATGTGACCAAGCACGAATCCAATTTACCTATACGCCTAAATTAAATCCGACTGTTGCATCTTTTAGTAGTGCAACCAGCAATGTATGTTATCATACCCTCACATGTAGGCCAAGCCAGCAAGAATCTTACGGCGGATGTCACTGTGGCTGAGATGGACGGATTAACCATCTTGACAAAGCTGAACTGGCCATCACAAAGGCGACCCAACCATCAGGTACTGTCAGCGCGGTGAGAGTTCCCGCCTGGCTAAGCTGCGGTCCGCCATTTTTCCTTTGTCACTCAGTTACGAGTTCATCACGTTGTTGTTCGTAGTCTGTGCGCTTGGCTTTATTTATCTATATTAATCCATGTGAATTTACGCGTAATTTGCCCAAATTCGTGTTCGAATCGTTTCTACAGCTACCGTCTTCTCTTTAAATCTATCTGTTTTAACTTTCCACGCATATTTTCCGAGATTTCCTAGTTACCTGTATCGACCACTTTTTGGAGGTTATAAGAGTTGCTGCGATGAATCTGGCTAACAAAATGTGTGAATTCTGAAAACTTGAAGGGCGTTTCGCAAAATTGTTCTGTTATTTAGTGAGTGTCGGTTCTGTATAAAGTCATTGCGAAAGCGGGAAGATACGGAAGTCCCTTGAAAATGATAGACCAGTGATTATTGAATACTTCGTTCGTATATCTATTTGTGTTAAAATTTTAGAGAATCAAAATACTCTGATGCAGAGTAAAATTTTCCTGGGATATTTGTTGAATATAAGCTTTAATCAAAATTTGACAGTTTCTGTCCCACCGTGAACTGTGGCAATTGGTACTGCGTGTAGTTTATTTTTTTAGGTATATTTTGAACTATCTATCTACTTATTATGAAATCAAACTTTTTGTGAAACTGATTTAGTCTGTAAATGATTCTTTGACGGTAAAAACAAGTTTCGTTTTGGTATCATTTACTTGAAATCGGTGAAGCAATTATCTGCTATTTCTCGTCAAATTTGCTTTAACTGCCAGTAATTGTATGTGTACCGGAATTTTTAATCAAAAAGTAAGTAAAATATCTACTACTTTCATATCAAATTTGTTTCTGATAATTTGAGTTAATATTTAAAAATATATGTTGAGTGGATGTTAGAATCCATTAAGTTCGTCGGAGCATCTGGAATTCGGGAAGCTTGAAATTACCATACTACGCAGTCGGAAACGCCACACTAGCATGGTGTCAGCCGTATCGTGTAATTTACAATACTGGTATATTGGTAACTAACTAAACTGCGCAGCTTCATTGGAAAAAAAGCAAGAAGACAGCATGGTTAATAATAACCAAACACTGGTAAATCCGATCATATTTTTTTTTGTAGCGTGTGTAGTAGAAATAAAAAGTATAATAAAGAAAAAAACAGGCTGTACGATTTAAAGAAATGAAACAAATGATCACAAATACAAATCTAGATTCGAATTCAGTTATCAAACTCAAGCAGATCGACGTTGACGGTTAAATATAGATTTTTTGTGCTCCTTCATCATCGGTCGTCATAGCTCAATCGTTAGGGTGTTAGGTTAGGATTAGGTAGGTCCAGGTTCAATCCCAAATAATGGGTTGAAAAAATTCTATCGTAGTAAAATAAGTTGAGTAAATTAACAAATTTCATATTTTTCATTTTTACAATTTAGCGTTCTCAGATATTTATTTTATGGGGCTCCTGGCCCCCTATTTTCCATTAAAAGCCCCGAAAAATTGTAGCAATGACCGCTGTCCATTTTGGCAAAACTAAGCGGGCATGGTAGCCCTCAAAATGGGTCACTTTGACATAATTGCTGAGCGCTGCGGCCGAGCGCTCGGGTTGATCTAACCATCTCCGCAGGGCTGGCCCAGCCGCGCGGCATGAAGGCAGCGTCACTACCTGCTGGTTGTCGATCTAGCCAACAATTTGGTTGGCGCGGTTTTCAGCTTTCGAAGATGGTCGAATCGACCATCTTCATGGCTGCACGAGACAACCTCTTTTTTCCGTGTACCCGACTAGGAAGTAAATTAAGCGCTACAACCAGTGTGTTACAAATTAATAATTAAATTATTTGATAAACTTCTGAATGACTACCCTTCAAGTAGGGTTCAAAGCGTTAAACCAGTAAAAAAAATTCCTTGTTTCTCAAAAACCGATGTCATATTCACAAAGTAAAACTTCGAACGCAATTTTCTCACAACAAAGTTTTCCCACATAGGTCATTACTGTAGCTATCGCCTACATTCTGTAACATAGAAAACAACTCACTGCCTCCTTTAACAGGGATGTGACGGCTACACTAGTGATAAGTGCTACGTCCGCATCCGTCTTCCCAGACGTTGCTGCTTCGAACACGTTTACTAGAAAGAAAAACAATCTACACTTAGAAGGATATTAATAGAAAACTATGAATAGGTTCATAACACACATAGGTAAACACACATAACAACTCACATAAACACATAACTCTCTGTAAACTCTCTCATAGCTCTTGTAAACTCACATAATTTTATTTCCTATCCATTTTTGAATTAATTTAAACCCACGAGGAATGTTCTCGTTAAAATAATAGCAGAAAAGTAGGTGCCATTTATAACTCACAGTGATCGCTAATTGCTACTTAAAAATCGCAGCGATTTTTCACTGCGATCGCATGCAAGGCTCATCTCTACTCCCAACTGGATTGTGTGATCGAAGCAGCTCATTTGAGGTATGCCCATCATGTCTATGGCCGCTTTTACGTTTGCTCCAATGTAAGCTCCCCTGCTCCAATTGTTTAAATTGATCTTCGGTCAAGTTTTCAGCAACTTCTTTTTTGCGGAGCCATTTCTCGTCCTTAACAATCTGTTTCACGATATTCGGCTCGTTTAATTTTTGGACCATTTGAATTGCGTCGTCGGCATCACCTTGAGACTGGCAATCTTGATGATAGGTGTTTCCAACTGGATTGTTTGGTCGAAACAACTCAACTGTCAATTCCTTCCTCTAAGCTGATGGAATTTTGTCGAATTTCGACCCCCAACTGGATTGTATGGTCAAAGCAACTCGATTGGGGGATGTTGAGTGTTTTCGTGTGGGCCTAAACTTTTGTACGAGGAAAATGCCTTCATCGTGCTCATGGTGACGAGTATATTAAGATGCCGTATTCTCAATCTAGTATGTACCGAGACTAACGTAGTATAAATCATCTGAAGAAAGTTTTGAAAATTCGAGAAGTTTATAATTATCGACGTCATCTTGGTGGGTATACTCAACGTCAATATAGGGTGTTCTCAATTGTGACAGTTTGTACTTGGTGACAACATTTTGGAGTAGGTTAGCTACTCCTTTCCAGGATTTCATGATGTGACATATTTTTTTTTTTTTTTTAAAAAAATATCCAGGACATTCCCCTTCTATCTTTATTCAACAAATTGAAGGATGTAAGCTCACAGAAATTGATACTAGATATAAGAAAATTTGTTACAGTAATATAGTTTCACATGTATGTTTAAATGGGCGGAAAATTATCTGAAGATGTAACTATCGCCCATATTAGATTTAAATTACAAAGAGTTAAGCCTTAGAGTTGCGATAATTTGTACAAATATAATGTTTGTCTAAAGGTTTAACATATATAACTTAGAATCTAAGGATGTCCGGGGGTGGGGACCCCGGGACCATCTGATGATATTACATCGGAGAGCGGTGAATTATTCATTTGTACATGGTTCATTTGATCTTTAAAGTATTTATTCTTAGAGTCTATTATATCTTTAATATACATGTAGCCTTTATGCCAATTGTTCTTGTTCGTAAGCATGAGTTCCAATAGATTATCTTTCTTAACATCATGTGATAGAGCAATACTTAGTTCATTTAATTTATCCTTAGTTAATACTCAGTTACAAAACACATGTTCCGGAGTATCAAGCTCTCCACAAGAGCAAAAGGGAGAATCGATTATTTTCCTCTTTTCCAAATAACTGCCGAAACATCCGTGACCAGATATAAATTGAGTTACATAGTAGTCTGGGAATCCATGAGTTCTGTCAAGCCGAGCATCGAAGTCAGTTATTATTGTCTTAATCCATTTATTAATGTGACATATGTTGTGAAACAACTTTGCTTTGAAAAAGCAATTGTTGATTCGAAAACTCCAGCAATGCGTGAATTCAGTAATGTGTTTCGATTGTACGTAAAAATCCTTAGAACCTTGCTGGGTATCAGCTATGATATTCGTGTTGCTGGAAAATGGTGGGCTAGCCTCTCAATCAGGGTGCGGGCCATGGCCTTGCTGACCCGAAAATTTTGCTTGAAAATCCTATCGGGTGCAACAAATGGATCGGCCAGAGAGCGCAGCCGGCTGCTCTGTATTCTGTACACCCTCGTACGCTCCTCCACCTCCACTTGCTCCCCAAGTGAGTTAAGTGGGCTAAGATTGGCAGCATTTCCTGCTCGAATTCCATCCGTGGGAGAGATGAAATATAGAACAATACCATGATAAAATTAAAATAATCGAGAGAGAACACTCTCTTTTGCTCTTAGGAAACTTAACGATTCATCAACACAGTATCATACATTCTTTTTTTATTTATTTTTGTTTTTTATTATTTGCTTGAAAATCCTATCGGGTGCAACAAATGGATCGGCCAGAGAGCAGAGCCGGCTTCTCTGTATTCTGTACACCCTCGTACGCTCCTCCACCTCCACTTGCTCCCCCAAGTGAGTTAAGTGGGCTAAGATTGGCAGCATTTCCTGCTCGAATTCCATCCGTGGGAGAGATGAAATATAGAACAATACCATGATAAAATTAAAATAATCGAGAGAGAACACTCTCTTTTGCTCTTAGGAAACTTAACGATTCATCAATACAGTATCATACATTTTTTTTTTTATATATATTATTTTTTCTATACAATTTATATACACCTTCGAGTTACGATGTCCGTAACGAGTTTTACACAAAATGAATCATAAAGGGTCTTCGAAGAATTTTTTCAGACTATAGCACGCCTTATTCTTATGTCTTAATTTCAACTGGGTTAGGAATAAAAATAACTAAATTGGAGAGTTTTAAGGATTACACACCTTCGAGTTACGATGTCCGTAACGAGTTTTACACATAATGAATCATAAAGGGTCTTTGAAGAATTATTTCAGACTATAGTACGCCTTAATTTTAAGTCTTAATTTCAACTGGTTTAGGAATAAGAAGAACTAAATTGGAGAGTTATAAGGATCACACACCTTAGAGTTACGATGTCCGTAACGAGTTTTACACAAAATGAATCATAAAGGGTCTTTGAAGAATTATTTCAGACTATAGTACGCCTTATTTTTAAGTCTTAATTTCAACTGGTTTAGGAATGAAGAGTACTAAAATGGAGAGTTTTAAGGATGGCTTTTAATACAGCCATGGAGACCATCCGACTCCCATTGTCATTGGGAGCTATTTCAATGACTACTCCCACTGACTAGCTACAGGCGGAGCATGAGTTGAGTGGAAAACATTGTCCGAAAAGAAATATGAAAAAAATTGAGTATGTTTCACACAATAATTAAGATTCTTTTCTTGAATGGATAAGCAATGAATATTAGTAATTATTCATATGTATTTTTTACGGAATCACAAGAAATATCCAACAATGACAGCAGCTACCAAAGAATCAATAGAATAGTAAAGCACAATGATAAGCAGGGCCGGATTTACATTTTTAGCGCCCTAGGCTAAACTTAGGGTGGCGCCCCTAAAAGTAGGCGCTCTTGTGGGGGGGGGGGGGGCGCTCCTCCCCTCCAGATCAGAGGGAGGATGTTAGGTGTCCCGAAAATGTTCAAATTCACCTTAAATAAAGCACGATTTTAAACAGTTTTGAGATACGTTTACGTTTGCAAGTTGGTTTTGGGAAATACGTTTTTGAATAAATTTTCAAAAATTGTGCGCCCCTCAGAATGTTGCGCCCTAGGCTATAGCCTATGTAGCCTATTGGTAAATCCGGCCCTGATGATAAGTATTATTATTAGCTCACTTAAAAAGTCCACGGAGAAAAAAAAAAGATGAAATCCATTACATTCATCGATGGCGATAAATCACGTCTGGAAAATGGGGTTGTTTTGAAAATCAAACAGATCACCAAGAAACAATAAATAGTAACAATAAGTAATATAGTAAATATAGTAATAAGCAATATAGTAATAATAGTAAGTAAAGCACAACGATTTGTATTATTATTGGCTCACTTATGAAATCCAAGGAGAAAAAGAAAACGCACAATCCACTAAGAAAGGCAAAAACCGGAGGCAAAACACTTGTAGAATACAAAAACTGCGACTTTCCATTGAACACAAAATGGAGGTCTGTGAATATGGAAATAATAGGACTCAATTAAATTCATATGTATTTTTTACGGAATCATAAGAAATGTCCAACAATGACAGCAGCTACCAAGTTTGCTCATGCTAAGATGTCCTTTTCCAAGTGTCTTCACAAAAGCCAGCAATAATACACTAAAGCCGTTATTCCGTTTTCATCATACATTTACGTTGTTTTCATTGCAAAAAATAAAAGTAAAGGGAGAAAATTCAACAATTTTTCACTGCCTTTCAATACGCTGAGTGTGTTACTACTGATAACAGATTGATCTTCTTGTTTTTTTTTTTTACTGAGGAAGGGAATGATTGGCCTTAGTAAACACTCACAGTGACTAGCAGAGTACGTAACTTCGTGTTGTTGTGCATAATAATAGATGTAGGAAATAAAGGCAGTGGTTCCACCTGTATATTTAGAACTAAAAATTCTCAACTTGCCTTTTCCAATTCGGCTGGATTTTCGAACTTGCATGACTTCACAAACTTTAACAATGGAGAAAGGGTTAAATTTAGAAATAGTTGAGAACACCGCAACAGGTATTCAGGTGACTGGGCAAACAGTCCGACTACAGCCAACGAATCAGAATTTCACAGAAGCTCTAAGTACAGAGTCTGTTAATTCCTCCGTGACTATTTTCAGGAGAGTACTGTCTGATAGCGTTCCACCGTCTATTGGTTCATCGAGTACTCAGAATTCTACTTTAGTTGATCTCAGGTCTATAAATATACATACAGGGTGATCCAGACCACCCGTCCACCATATTTTTCTCGAAAACGGCGGAGAATTGAGCTTCGGGACCAAAACTTTTATGGGTAAATCGACCCCAAAGAATCGAATGAAAATATTTTCAGCCCCCCAAAATGGCCCCGAAAGTTGAAAGTATGAAAGTTTTAGTCCCGAAGCTCAATCTCCGCCGTTTTCGAGAAAAATATGGTGGACGGGTGGTCTGGATCACCCTGTATAAGTTCGGTAGATGGTAAACTAACAGGAAAGGTATTTTCTGGTGATGATGTTGGCATTTATAAAAGTCCAGAGGAAGCCTCAAGTTCTGAAGGCTTCAGCCTAATAAGACAATGCACTTTTGCAGATCCCATATTGGCAAATCTATTGAAAGCCCAGTTCTCTCTCTGTAATGATTATGGAGATTCTGTAAGATTCTCAAAAATATCTCAGTGGCAAAAGCGAATAAAAACGGAAGTAAGAGCACAAATGCTGGAAGTTTTCGGCGAGGTTCCTGATGATGATTGCACTGATATTGAAAATGACTGTTCAGGGAAACTGAATTTTTGTCATGTGACAACCGTTAAAAAATTAGGAGGTAATTTTTCAACCGCTCAGAACTCCTCGTCTTTGACTCATCTACTCTCAATTTTGATCAACTCCTCAACCTTAAATGCAAGGTTTGTAACATTCATTATTTACGTAGTAACAAGGCTGTAATTCATGTTGAAGCAAGTAGTTTTTCAAACAATAAATGTAGTTCTGCAAATGTACCTAAGTAATCAGTCATGAAAAAACTACTCAAATGTACGGATTGGATTGAGTATTTAAGCGCTTCAAGATTTACCTATGGATCACTGTTTTTCTTTGTGGAGAGTCTCTCGGCGCCACCCATTATTAACATTAAACATAACATAACAGCAACATAAGCACAACATAACATTACATAAAACACCAACATATAACAACATATAACGTTACGCAATAGGCGATAACGCCTACAAACCTAAGGGGATACTTCAAACATTGCGCAATACGCGATGACGCCTACAAACCTGAGGGGATACTTCAAGCATTGCGCAATGCGTGAAGTAGCCCTGTTAGGTTTGTAGTTGTCAGTGCGCGTTTCGCAGTGGCAGCACGCCGCGCCGCGCCGCGCCGTGGCTCTCCCGGCGGGCCGGTGGTGATGTGGTGAACGATTTCTTGCGGGGAGAGCTCCCTGACGGAGAAACTCATGTATCTGGTAAATTTGTTTTTCTTTTTTTTTTTAAATTTCGACTTTTAAATTACACACTGCTCGCACTGGAAAAAAAACACATTGTTTCTAGAGTCCAGACTCTTGAAAGCACCGACAAGAAATAATACTCTCGATTCAATCAGCTTCAATCAAGAACCAAGCCTCTTAATTTGAGCGTATCTCCTTTTGATTTAAGCTTAAATCTGATCGAATCAAGAGTCCCTTTTCTGTTCAATGTTTTCAAGAGTCTGGACTCGAGATCCAATGTGTTTTTTTCCAGTGCGTGCGAAGTAATTAGTGAACTCTAAACGCTAGATGAAGTGTTATTATGAGGTGGGTCGTGCGCCATGCGCGCTGCGGACGACGCAACACGCAGGGCAGCTTATGAAATTCTCCCCTGTGCTCTGTCGTATAATAAACATGTTAATGTCTTTGTGAGGAGTAGGTATCAGCAATTTCTGTTACTCAAATCGTGTTTTACCTATTTGAAACCCTGGTCAAGGAATGTTACCGGAATTCTTAATACGCAAATAATATGCCGAGTAGGCGATTTGGTTCAAGTTTATACCTTATTGTCAACCTCTGTTACAACGAAACGAAATGCTCTCCAGGTGTCCCGAGCCTCTAACATTTAGTTTTCATGCTGGCAGCATTGACGGCCGCATCCAAAATTTTCGACTCACCACGGGAGATGAGCCGAAACAAGGATGGATGCAAACGTTGTCCATAAATCATCAAGCAATTGAATTTGAACCGCACTAGAAAAAAAAAACGCATTGAATCAAGAGTCCAGACTCTTAAAAACATCAACAAAAAAAAAATACTCGTGATTCAATCAGATTTAAGCTTCAATATAATAATCAAGCCTCTTAATTTGAGCGGATTTCCTTTTGATTCAAGCTTTAATCTGATTGAATCAAGAGTCCTTTTCCTTGTCAATGTTTTCAAGAGTCTGGACTTTAGATCCAATTTGTTTTTTTCCCAGTGCGCGTTTTACAGAAAGGAACCAAGCCAAATCAGCTTTTGCTAAATTTAACCGGGTAATTTAATTTTTTACGAGAGGACGTTTGTGCAGATTCCTTTGAAAATTGTAAGGACTCGGCTCGCACTGTGGAAAAAATTCACTGAAACCCGCAACCCTGTTTGTTCGCAACCCTGGTTGAACAAGTCGACCGAATCCATTCGCAACAATCAGTATATTTTTGTATACCTAACGCGACTTTCATTTAAAGTTCCGAACCTCTTTGGGAAGTTCTCTCTCGGTTTGTCTCATCAATAACCATCACCGGTGGACATCGTTGTTATCAAATTCGACTAACCAGATCCGTTGGTTTTCGTATGGTCGAACCTTTTTCAGAACCACCAAGCGTGATGGTACGAAAATCCCACACCAACGTTACGTTTCGTCTGTCACCGAATCGGAAGTTCCGAACTTAAATAAAATGGCAGCTCGGAGGTTCCTGTACAAAAGTAGTACCGAACCTTTAAACATTTATTTTTTTCATACCTGCAGTTTATTTGGCCTCTATTCTAGTTTAGGAATCTACAGCCATCTCTAGACAAAAGTTTAACGTAGAGATTATTTTTAATTCAAGTTCAGCGAACATTGTAATAGAATGTCTAAAAGGTAGTAGCACTGATTATATTGGTATTTGGAGTTTAGCCAAGTGCTAGATATAATGTTAAACTTTCTTTAAAAAACTTACATTTTATTAACAAACTTTGACCGAAGCTTTTCGAAGCAACCGCTTCATCGTCAGGGTCACAGCACAGATACGGCAAAGGCCATAATTTAATTTCAAACGAGGTAACAGATTTCAGTGGTAACAAATTAAGATGATCATTAAGAGTGTTTTGATCTATTAGTTTGTTATCAATTGTCGCCATTGAAATCTGTCACCTTGTTTGAAATTAAATTATGGCCTTTGTGATATCTATTTTGTGACGCGCTTGCTTCGAAAAGCTTCGGTCAAAGTTAGTCAATAAATTGTAAGTTTTTAAAGAAAATTGTACAATATTTCTAGCACTTTGGCTGCACTCTAAATACCAATACTTTTTACCGTCAGTAGACTTCAGGGGAACTTTGCCACATCCATGCTCCGGCTTTCAAATTTTCAGGGAATAAGCAGGGACGAGTTCTATAGGACGCCGTTCTGTTGTGAGCGGGTGATTGCAGCGCATTCTCGCGTAGGATCCTAGTCAACTCAGAGGATCCTTCCCCCCGAACCTCGACTCATCCATCGCCCGCTCCAAAAGTGAGGTTAAGCCGGAGATTGAAAAATAACACATAAGGCGGCTGAATTCTTGAAAAATAAGTACATTTTTGGCGTTTTTCGACCCCTTTCGACAAGGAAGGGCCCCGCTGCATGTATTTGTATGGAGAAAAATTCGATTTTTTGCAGTTATACGCGATCCTACGGATTTTAATGAAGTCCAACAACTGATAACAGCAGTGAGTTGCGAGGATCCTACGCGAGATAGCAGCACTAGTACCTGCTCACGAATTTTTACATTGACTCTTACGGGAGTCCAGGGTCCTATAGAACTGGTCCCTGGAATAAGGCCTAGTAGAATCCGCGACCTCTAAATGGATTACATTTTGCAATAAGGAACCACTATCTCTGGCTCTCCCATGAAACCACATATCTGCGCAAGGAAACCAATGGCATGTATGTTGTTTCTAAAATGAGCCAGAAATAGTGGTTCCTTATTGCAAAATGTAATCCGAATGAAATTCGCTTCTCGTCTACTGGTCCATTCCGCAAGATGGCGGGTTTCCCGGAGCACGGCATCTGCAAAGCCGTCCCCTCCCCCCCCCCCCCCCGCGGGAACACGTCTCACCTGACGGCGGATCCGTCTCACCTGGCGCGACGGCGGGGGGGTCCCCGGGTGCCCCACTGCCCCCGACCGTGCCCTCTGCCTCCCCCCCCCCCCGCCCGGTGGCGTCATCGGCGCGGCGCCCGGTGCGCGGGGCCCGCGGTCAGCCTCCGCGGGCCTCTCGGCGAGTCGCGCCCGGATCGTCGTCGTCGCCGGCGGTTTTCCCGCCAACCTCTCCGGGACCCCGCTCGCGTCGCGGAAGAGTGTTCGTGCCGTGTGCGTCGCGTCTTGCCCCCCTCCCCCGGTGGTGCCACGCGCCGGTACACCTGTGTTTGTTTGGTGATTATGTTGCGGCTTTGTTGCCGCACCCTAGTCGTCGTATTTCACGATTAGATCGCCCTTGTGCGTTTTGGTGTCGCGGATTTTCTATGGAAATATCGTTTGTATGTACTTATCGTAAAGTCCCTCACTGAGAAAAAACTATGGTTTATAAACCTATTAGAGGTAAATATGGAACACCTATAATAGTCGTAAATAAACTAATGATTCTCGGTCTGTGAACCATACTAAGGTCTCTGTACCTAATTAAGGTACCCCGTACCATAACTGAGGTATATGTGCTATTATTATATGTAGAGGTACTACTATTAGTGGTGTTCCATATTTACCTCTAATAGGTTTATAAGCCATAGTTTTTTCTCAGTGCTGAAGGGCTTCGGGAAGACTCTGAATGACTTTGGTGGCTAGGTGTCGCAGAGCGTCAGAGAGCGCCCTAAAATCAGTTTTTATATGCATATAAATATCGAGGGGAAAAAACACTGAGAAGTGGCCCGAATACTTTATATTACAAGGTGGAGAAATGGTGCTGGGTCCACACCATTTCGTGGTGAAAACAAAGCCAAGATGTTCCCAAAAAGTGTTTTGGAACGAATTGGCTCTGTTTTCCCGCGAAATGGTGTGGACTCAGCACCATTCTCCATACCTCGTTACATAGGTATAAATATCTTTAAACGGTGTAGGCTGAATAGCGAAACCACGTATTTCTTCCTATATCGTTTTTATGTTAATATCTGTAAGTCCCTGATGGGCTTTGGGAGGACAAGGGCCTTAGGTGTCTTGGTGTCGCACAGTGCCAGAGAGTGCTATAGAAGCGGTTTTTATGTATTTATCAATCACTATAAGAACAAAGCACAAAATCATAGCCCGAGTATACGAATAAAGAGGAGATTTAATTAAAATATGGGTAAATAAGGCTAAAAGATTATTAAAACACTAAACACGTGGTTACGTGATAACGGCTGGGGTCAGGTCGCCACTCAATTTTTTACTTGTTTTTAGGTTTTTCGCAGCTGAAAATGAGCTGGTAACAGCTCGAAACGTCCTGTGTTTTAGTGTTTTAATAATCTTTTAGCCTTATTTACCCATATTTTAATTAAATCTCCTCTTTATTCAATCACTATATCGTTTAACCGTGCACCGATGGCCGAAGTGTGAAACCACGTATCTCCATTTTAATGTTTCAAATTTGCCGCCTTTTTTATCTTTTTGAAGAGAAACGAGCCAACTTCATAGCTTGAACTTTGTGCAGAACATTCTACCAGCAGAGTAGAGATACCATGGATTTTTTCCATACATTACGTTGACTAGCTTTCCAAGGAAAAAAGAAGGTATCACAGGAAGCCCGCAACGTTGCAAACGGAGAAAGGTGATTTCGCACTCTGCGCATCGATACCGATGGGTAAAGTAGGAAAATGTGAAGCTCAAATTGTGACGCTGTAAGTTTCCGGGTTTGTTTTCATTTTTTCGAAGGAAGACTAATTAACAGATATTAACTGGAATAACTATATTTCCGAAATTTCTTCGCTCATTCGGAATAAATAAACAAATGAATAAAAGCACACGAAGTTTCTAGGGGAGCGTTCGATTTGTTTTCATCGAAAAAAATAGAACATTATCATGAATGTTAAAAATAATGCATGCAATAGTGTCGCGGATTTTTCGAACGTAGCCGTTAATAAGGTATAAATAGTAAGTTATTCTAACTGAATGGATGAGAAATGTTACCCACTGTAAACAATTGACCTCGATTTGTCGCTGAGATTATTTCCCCTTGAATTACGAGAAAATTCGCCTAATCAGGCGGCGTGTTACAGGCCGTGAACTTGTCGTAAACTATTGGCAGCAAATTCAGTGTTACATCTGCTTAAATCGAGTAACTTTTTTCAGTATTCGGACCTTTTCACCGGAAGCTTAATTTGCAAGAATGTGTGCCAGGAAATTATCAAAGAAATGTAAAACATGAAATTGCTAGAAGAACAAGAAGAAACTCGCAGAATACCGTATGTTTGTGTAGATGCACCTGTGTTTGTTTTGTAATTATGGGCCGTGTTGCCTCCTCGTGGATATAATTGCCGATTAGATTACCCGCGTGGGTGTTTACCTTGTAAATGGACTTCATTCTGCAATTAGGAAATACAATTTGTGACTCATCCGTATAGGCACCTAAGTGCATTTGGAAACCACTGACATAAACGTTGTTTCTAATTTGAGCCGGAAATTGTAGTCATTAATCGTAGAATGTATTGTCCTAATGCGGACCCTGTGTGAAGGTCGGCATCTATCGCGAAATTGAATATCACAAGTATATTACACTGGATAAAAAGAATCACAATCTCAACCGAATCGCTGAGTTCGAAAACACACCAACTCGGAAAAAAAAATTGTTCAGGAAACACCTAAAATTGCGCAGCGGGCGAGGAAGTTAGTTTGAGAACAACCTTTTTGGTGCCAAAGAACAAGTACTCAGAGACTTTGTAAAGCACCAAGTTGAAATCGATACACCATGTTTGATGACAGAGAATTAAGCGTTTAAAAATGTCCGAGTTGGTGTGTTTTCGTTCTCACTGACTTTCAGATACTGATTTTTCATATTATGCCCTGAATAATGCATATTTTTCGACCTGAATAACGCTTGAATATTTATATAACTTGTTGGTACAAGGTATACGAAACCGATAAAAGAAAACAGCAAAATCGGATGTCACCCGTTGCCCTTGCAATGGCCAAAAATTGGTATTTCCAATGAAATACTACGATTTTACGAGCACTTACGATCGCAATTTTGAAATTTCCTTTTGCGTGCAGATGTTTCTATCCATAAGTGTGACACAACCGTAAAAAAGCTAAAATCGAAGAATACCCGAGTTGGTGCATTTTCGAACTTACTGATTCAACTGTACTATTTATCACGCCTGAAGGTTCATACGGCATGTTTCCTTAGCACGGCAGTATTGTGCTCACAGGAATATTGCGGTGAACATGGTAACATCATCGTGTTCATCATTACAATCATCAAAACCCCACGGTTTTACTGCCGTGGAATCCCGTGTGCCATGACTTTTGCGGTAACCCTAGAGAAACCGCTTTTTTCTCCGTGCAAATTGGCTGCTGTCTGAACATGAGTTTCCTCCCTCGATGGTTGAGTTAGAGCCCGCTCGTTTGAAATGCTTGACGCGCCACGCGTAATTCAATGTGGCACGAAGCGTGTACTGCGTGAGCAATGTTCTTTGGTAGAAACTAAAATTAGATAACTGAAATGATAACACGGAAAAAGAGGCGATATGCCACTTCACCGTACTTTGTGGCAATTAAGGATAAGAACGGAGCCTTGCTCCGCTTAAACTTCTACCCAAACGGTCCTTGGCCTGGGCAGCAAGTGAAAATTGTAGTGTCTTCTCATATGAACCGGCGCGGCGGCGTTCGGTTACTCTGTAATCTCCGCATTCCAAGTAGCAGTGATCGTGATAAGTCTTGATCGGAGAATGGGTCGCAATTTTATTGACATCAATTTCTTGCAATATTATCGGATACAAAATTGCGATTTCATCGCACAAACTTGCAATAAAATTGTGATTTAATCGACGGCGATTTATCGCAATATTCTTGATCAAAAAATGTGATAAATTGAAGTAAAATTTCGATTTCATGGAACACGATGTGATGGAGATAAAACTGCCGCGAGATGGAGCATATTCGCTCAGATGTTGAGGATCCTAGCGACTGTATCGCCAAACAAGCGGAATATCATCCTAACTTAATTTCGAAACATCGCGATTTATCCATTGAAAACTGCTTCTTGCACACGGTAGACTTTATACTAGATGGATTGCATTTAGCAAAAAAGAACCAGCGCAATGGACCACTAGACAAGGTAGGAAATTAAGCATTCTAATACATGCTCTCCAGTCAAAATTTCACGTAGAGCACGATTCGCACAACGAAAGTAACTTAAACCCACTCCTAACGAAGACATTAACGTTTTTATTCCACAATACGAGGAATTTGAACTGCCCGCTCACAAGAAGCTCGAAGCTCTACGTAAGTCTAATCGCGCACTACAACGGTTTCAGCAATCTTCTCAATCGAGCAATGTTCAATTCCCACCATGTATTGTTTAAACTATACGCAATTTGCCATAGCTGAGCCAAAGCGTCAAGACTGAAGTTTCCAGATTTGTATATCGTAGATACTGTCATGATAACGTTCAGCGCGCGATGTGAATCACGTAAAGCATTGAGTTTTCATGAGCGGATGGTTTGAATTCACGCATCAAAAATTATTAAATATCTTCGCAAGGAGTTAATTTCGGTAATTTTCGTTGTGTACATAGTATTTTACGTGAAATTTTCGTTTAGAAACATGTATCAGAATGCTGAAATTCGTACCTTATCTAGTGGTCCATTTACAGTGTCGTGAAAATGTCGGTTCTTCATAAGTAGGTATCTGAAGAATCCCCCAGAATAGCAAAATGTATGGCTTCCACAATAAATGGTTCATTTTAAAGGAAAGTAATTGTGTAAATCTTAATACTGTCCTTATACAGGGTTATTCAAAAGTCACGCAACAATGGCCATAACTTTAGTTCTAATCGGACGTATTTCTGCCAAACGGAACCATGTGCATTTAGACATGATCCCTGAGACCCGCAAATCGATCCCTGAAACCGCAAATCGATATTGGACGTATTTTTGCCAAACGGAACTATGTGCATTATGACGTGAGCCCTGTTATACATATGCATAACAAGGCTCACGTCATAATGCACATAGTTCCGTTTGGCAGAAACATGTCCAATTATTAAATCGATTTGCGGCGTAAGACGTATTTCATCATATCGAGGGGGAAACTTGTTTAGGTGCTTTCCAGTTTTTGACCCCCTCGGGGGGAGGGGGGGAGGGCAACTCAAAAATTTCAAATGGCCACCCCTCCCATGCACTGTTAAAAAAAACGGAGTGAGACTCAGCACAAGCGCGAGTAAGAACGGGCCCTCACTTCGCCGGACCGAGGAGTCACTCCGACGGAGAATCGGCTGGACGGATTTTGGGTGCCGTACGCATAGAAATCACTCCGACGCCGGACGGATTCGCGGGAGCCGCAAATTTAGGGGTTCGCAGCTAGGGGATGGTGGAAAGGGGTTAATGGTGGAAATAATTTTTGAAACCATGAAAAATAAAAATAATGAAACCATTGGTATGTGATTTAACCAATTTTGAAGGTTAGAAATTTCCTACCTACCTTGGGAATTGAACCCGGGACCTACCTGACACTAACCGACGATCCTACCGATTGAGCTATAGCGAACGATGCATGGGAGTGACGCAAAAACGGTATTTAACGTCGATTTGAACGGGCCGCTAAGATATTTTCAATCTACCTGGATTTGTCCGTGTATTTAGTTTACTTTACTATATTTTTTAACTATATTTTATCGTTTTACTTTGTTTTATTTCCTTGTTGTCTCTATTTTTTCTTCACTCTATTTTATTATTTCAAGCACTTCATTTTTTTTCTTTAATTATTTACTTCTCATTCCTTTACTTTGTTTCATATTTACTGTGATTTCTTTTAATACTTCATCATAATTTTTGGACTTCACTTTACTCTTAAAATTCATTCTATTCTTTAACATCATTTAGTTGTTTCCCTTATTTTATTTTTTTCTTCATCTCCTTGCTCCCTCTAATTATTTACTTCAATTTAGTCTTTGACTTCATTTTATCATATATTTGATTTACTTTATTTTATTTCTTTTCTATTGTCTCTGTTATACCATAATTTCGACTATTCTATTATTTTTTCTATTTTTTTCTCTTTAAATTTTTCATTTTCATTCTGAGAGTGGTAGGCTTAAAGGGGAGAAGAGACAGTATAGTATAGCGCTAGTGCGAGGGAGAGAAGGTGCGCGTGACTCCGGGCCGTACTGCAGCTCCGGTGCGGAGTGCTTTGACTACACATGCAGCCCGTCTCAGCACCTACGCGCTGAACCGCACTCCCGTGTTCATTCTCACTCCGGATTTTCCGTCGGACGGAATCAACGATTTTTAACAGTGTGGCCAGTGGTGCGTGACTTTTGAATAACCCTGTATCAAGTACTTTTAATAGAGAAGAAATTGGACGATTTTGAATACACTGTAATAGCGCTGGTTCCGTTTTGCTAAGTACGAATCAAGCTAGAGCGACAAGACGATCACGCTTAGCTGCGTTTGCGCTTCTCCCGAACATGACCGAGTATTCTCAACGCTGGAATTTCTTCTGGGCAGCGGAGGCCGGTCATGCAAAGACCTCTCGGAGCAATGGGAGTAATTAGTGTTTTCCGAAACACGAGCCGCGCGTCGGCAATTAATATTGTGTGTTTAATTTGAAGTTAATCTAAACGGCCCGCCTCGCGGCTCTGTTTGCCGCGGCCGTCGCTCGCCTCATTAGATACGTCACGTCGCGTCGCACTATGGTCCGAATAGCCGGTTTAAGCGGCAATAAATCGAAAAAGTGAAGTTTGGAAAAAGTTAGATTTTAAGCGGTAGATCGATAGTACATACTGTAGAGAAGACTCCTGTAAAATTTCACTTCGATTAAAGCACTAATAAAGATGTGACAAGCCTGGGAAGTGCGGCGCGCGGAGCACTTTATGAGTGCGATTCCAGTTACCGAGCGGCAGTGCTGTGTTTAAGGGCTTGTTTTCGTCGTTTCACCGTACCTGAAAGTGTTTGGGCACTTGATTCACAAAATACAAGATAAGTTTAAAATGTTTTATGCTGAAACTATTCTTTTTTATCATATCTAATGCTCTAGATTAACCCTTAGACATAGTCAGTTTTATCAATAAAATCGCAGAAGTAGGACCCAAAAAATATACTTAGCACCTCTGAGCACCTCGTAATTTTACTCGGAAGTTATTGTCATGACTCTAGACTATCTTTTAGTCTAGTGGCAGAACCATAGTCCACCATAGCTTCAAGTTATTTCTCATGAAAAATGACGTTTTCGCGTTTCTTATCACTTACTACAATTAGCTATCATATGCCATTGAAGATGACTTTTATCATGTTCCATTGTCATATTCTAGCAAATCGAATGCATTAGAGCCTAAATCTGCCCAGGCAGAATAATACGAGTTGATGGGGTTGATCGGGACCAATTGAAACTTAGTGCTCAAGAACAGCAAAGAATCGCCTCGAGAGGCTACTTTGAGGCCCCGTAAAAGTTTTTTTTTTGACGTTTTAAGTGTTTCAAACATATAATCTATCAGTGTAGATATATGTTAGCATAAGTTTAGCTTGGCAGACGAAAACAAGTCTAAACGGTTGATCGGTGGGACTTGAAAGTAAGGCTCCCGAGCAATGAAATTGTCTTAGGAAGCCACTTTGAGGTCCCGTAAACGTTTTTTTTTTTACGTTTACCCATGTTTCAAACAAATAATCTATCAAAATGGATATATTTAAGCTTAAGTTTCGCTTGGCAGACGAAAACAAGTTCAAACGGCTGATCGGTGGGACTTGAAAGTAGGCCTCTGGAGCCATGAAACGTAGAAGTATTATCCTGAGCTGTCTTTTTCAAGTTCCCTTGATAGTAGTGTTTGACGAGGCTCTACTTTTAGCTTCTTATAGTCCATCCAATGTAAAATTAATTTTTAAACTTATATAAAAAAAAAAAAAATTCTACCGAGAATCGAACCCGGGACATCTAGAAGATTAGTGAGACGCGATGCCAATAACTCCACCGCTTCAACTCGGATTAATCACCTCAATTTAAGGTTTGTGAACAAATTATTACCACAGTTATTTAAAGTATAAAAATGTTAAAAATGGATTTTTCCTGAAGAATATTAGCATTTTTGCACTCAGCGACCCTAAAAACCCCTGAAAACTCATGTTGCGAGGTTTAAACATACGTATCTGATTTAATGCCGCTTAAACCGGCTATTCGGACCATAGTGCGTCGCCCCGTCGAGCGGGAACACAGTGACGTCATCAGGCTCGCTGTTGCAACGCTGATCGCGGCCTCCGAGGCATGCCGCATGCGTGAGAGGTACTCGGTGACTGAACCGAGCCTCCGAACTTTTTTCTCCCTTTTCTACCTCAAATTGAGATGTTGTTTGTGTGAGAGATTTGCCATTTGACCATTGATTCTTACGTAAAAGTTCGCGAGAAACACGATGATGCCACTGGTTTTCTCTGAAATCGACTCCCAAGCTCAAAAAACGCTCTCAAGCTGAGGCCAAAATGGAGGGGATATCCCACGTTATCCTGAGAGTCCACCTATACATCAAAACAAACTCTCCATGCGAAGTTAGGGAGCAAATACATTAGGAGGGTCCGTGTTTTCAGTTTCGGAGTCCCCAAATAAAGTGGCAGCCCTGTCAATGTATTTGCTCCATATCTTTGCATGGAGAATTTGTTCTGATGTAGAGGTGGACTCTCAGGGTAGGGTGGGATATCCCCTCCATTTTGGCCTCAACTTGAGAGCTTTTATTGAGCTTGGGAGTTGATTTCACAGTGACGTCATCAGGCTCGCTGTTGCAACGCTGATCGCGGCCTCCGAGGCATGCCGCATGCGTGAGAGGTACTTGATGACTGAACCGAGCCTCCGAACTTTTTTTTTCCTTTTCTATCTCAAATTGCATCTAAATTGAACGTTTTCCTATCGAACGGAACTGAAACAGTGAGTTTGGAAACACACCAACTCGGGGGGAAAAAATGCTCAGGAAACTTTTAATACTGCGCAGCGGGCGGAGAAGTTAGTTTAAGAAAAACCAGTTTACTGTGGTTCCGTGGATAAATTTCTGCACGTTCATACATAATCTCGGCTTTATTAACCCTCTCTCTGTAACTTTAACACCGTCAACTCAATACACCTGTCTTGAACCGAAAGTTATATCTAAATTAAAACCAACAAGCTAATTTCTTTGTTTCGAGACCGATCGTATTTCTTTTACTCGAATTGATTAAGAAATCCGGGCTTGTGATTCATGAGCTCAGCCGACTGGGGGTGACGGTTAATTGAATCAGTGAGTTCGAAAAAACAGCAACTCGGGAAAAAAAAATGTTCAGGAAACACCTAAAACTGCGCAGCGGGCGAAGAAGTTAGTTTAAGAAAAACCTTTTTGGTGCCAAAGGACAATACTTAGAGACATTGTAAAGCACCAAGTTCAAATCGATACACCATGTTTGATGACAAAGAATTAAGCGTTTAAAAATTTCCGAGTTGGTGTGTTGGTGTGAGTTGTGAGTTGGCCGAGTTGGTTCGTTCTCACCGACTTTCAGATACTCCTTTTTCATTGTCTGCCCAGAAAAATGTATATTTTTCGACCTGAATAACGATTGAATATTTATATAACTAGTCGATAACTGAACCGAAAAAAGAAAACGGTATCACAGCAATGCCCCGCAGTTTATTGCCCCGTGAAACTCAGCCTGTTGCTGTTGCGCGGGGCAATGCAACTAAAAATTTAGTGCGGGGCAATGAAACCAAATTTTTGCAATCCCCCGCAGGAATGAAATAAAATTGTTTCACAGCCCCGCACCAAAAAATTTAGAGTTTCATTCCCCCGCAAATTAAATTGCTGATTTTTCATAAAGTTAGATTCTTTCAAAGTCATCATAAAATTCTGAACGACATCTTCCATTCCTTGGAGTTCCTACTCAACAGCCTGGTCTATTAAAACTTCATGCAAGAAAAAAACAGTTTGCAGCAACTCACCATTCACTGTGTCTAGTTCTCCTGAAGAGGTAAGATATTTCAATTCCAATCGTCCTATATTTTAAAAACACTTTCAGAATTGCACTTCACAGGATTCCCAACACTTCCAATTTCTTCCTTTTCAATTCATAGGAAAGTTAATAAGCTCATTCAAAGTTACTACTGGTCTTTGTACTTTTGGAAGAAAGTAATAATAATAAAAAAAAATCCTACACTGTTAAAAATCGTTGATTCCGTCCGACGGAACATCCGGAGTGAGAATGAACACGGGAGTGCGGTTCAGCGCGTAGGTGCTGAGACGGGCTGCATGTGTAGTCAAAGCACTCCGCACCGGAGCTGCAGTACGGCCCGGAGTCACGCGCACCTTCTCTCCCTCGCACTAGCGCTATATACTGTCTCTTCTCCCCTTTAAGCCTACCACTCTCAGAATGAAAATGAAAAATTTCAAAGAGAAAAAAATAGAAAAAATAATAGAATAGTGGAAATAATAGAATAGTCGAAATTATGGTATAACAGAGACAATAGAAAAGAAATAAAATGAAGTCAAAGACTAAATTGAAGTAAATAATTAGAGGGAGCAAGGAGATGAAGAAAAAAATAAAATAAGGGAAACAACTAAATGATGTTAAAGAATAGAATGAATTCTAAGAGTAAAGTGAAGTCCAAAAATTATGATTAAGTATTAAAAGAAATCACAGTAAATATAAAACAAAGTAAAGGAATGAGAAGTAAATAATTAAAGAAAAAAAAAATGAAGTGCTTGAAAAAATAAAATAGAGTGAAGAAAAAATAGAGACAACAAGGAAATAAAACAAAGTAAAACGATAAAATATAGTTAAAAAATATAGTAAAGTATAAACTAAATACACGGACAAATCCAGGTAGATTGAAAATATCTTAGTGGCCCGTTCAAATTGACGTTAAATACCGTTTTTGCGTCACCTTCATGCATCGTTCGCTATAGCTCAATCGGTAGGGTCGTCGGTTAGTGTTAGGTAGGTCCCGGGTTCGATTCCCAAGGTAGGTAGGAAATTTCTATCCGTCAAAATCGGTTAAATCACGTATCAATGATTTCATTATTTTTATTTTTCATGGTTTCAAGAATTATTTCCACAATTAACCCCTTTCCACCATCCCCTAGCTGCGAACCCCTAAATTTGCGGCTCCCGCGAATCCGTCCGGCGTCGGAGTGATTTCTATGCGTACGGCACCCAAAATCCGTCCAGCCGATTCTCCGTCGGAGTGACTCCTCGGTCCGGCGAAGTGAGGGCCCGTTCTTACTCGCGCTTGTGCTGAGTCTCACTCCGTTTTTTTTAACAGTGTACATGCTAAATTTCTTTGAAACAAATGCCTTCCAGGAGATTGCACTTTTATGATGCAGTGCATTGTTTTTCTGTCAATCTTTCAATAAATTTTAAGGTAGATTTTCAAGAACTTGATGATGTGATTTTGCTGCTAAATCTCTGTTAATAGCTGATCTAATGCGGAAAAATCAGTTGAATCACAGAGTGCTAGTAGCTTTCATTTTTCCATGAGGATCCCAGCAAACCAAGCACTTCGTAAAGAAGTTCTAGAAAAAAAGAATAAAAAAACAGGCATTAGTGATTATTTCCTCATTGAACAAATAATTTTAAGGAATTGCAAAATAGCTTCCATCGTTTGAAATGTTTACACCTTGGCATGTTGGATACAGAATGAAGTGAGTGACCAAAAAAAATTACATCCATAACATTGAGAACTACAGATAGAGGGCATACATGAGGCAAAAATAAGTGACTGCTGGATTTTTAAGTCATGCTAAATAAAGAATAAATTTGTTGTTAAGTATGATAGGTAAATTTCTGTATTTGAATTTCTTCTTGCGTTTCTATTTTTAATATTCAATTCATTTTCC